>NC_092817.1:12437500-12637500 GCF_023375885.2 Dermacentor andersoni
TCGCTACCTATTGTAAATTGCTGTTCTCTTCCGAGACTGTTAAACATTACTTTAGTTTTCTGCAGATTAATTTTTAGACCCACTCTTCTGCTTTGCCTCTCCAGGTCAGTGAGCATGCATTGCAATTGGTCCGCTGAGTTACTAAGCAAGGCAATATCATCAGCGAATCGCAAGTTGCCAAGGTATATTTTCCATCAACTTTTATCCCCAATTCTTCCCTATCCGGGTCTCTGAATACCTCCTGTAAACACGCTATGAATAGCATTGGAGAGATCGTATCTCCTCGCCTGACGCCGTTCTTTATTGGGATTTTGTTGCTTTCTTTATGGAGGACTACGGTGGCTGTAGAGCCGCAATATGTATCTTTCAGTATTTTTACATACGGCTCGTCTACACCATGATTCCGTAATGCCTCCATGACTGCTGAGGTTTTTAATGAATCAAACACTTTAGCGTAATCAATTAAAGCTATATATAAGGGTTGGTTATATTCCGCACATTTCTCTATCACCTGATTGATAGTGTGAATATGGTCTATTGTTGAGTAGCCTTTACGGAATCCTGCCTGATCCTTTGGTTGACAGAAGTCTAAAGTGTTCCTGATTCTATTTGCGATTACCTTAGTAAGTACTTTGTAGGCAACGGACAGTAAGCTGATCGGTCTATAATTTTTCAAGTCATTGGCGTCCCCTTTCTTATGGATTAGGATTATGTTAGTGTTCTTCCAAGATTCCGGTACGCTCGAAGTCATGAGGCATTGCGTATAGAGGGTGGCCAGTTTTTCTAGAACAATCTGCCCACCATCGTTCAACAAATCTGCTGTTACCTCATCCTCACCAGCTGCCTCCCCCCCTTTGCATAGCTCCCAAGGCTTTCTTTACTTCTTCCGGCGTTACTTGTGGGATTTCAAATTCCTCTAGACTATTCATTCTTCCATTATCGTCGTGGGTGCCACTGGTACTGTACAAATCTCTATAGGACTCCTCAGCCACTTGAACTATCTCATCCATATTAGTAATGATATTGCCGGTTTTGTCTCTTAACGCATACATCTGATTCTTGCCTATTCCTAGTTTCTTCTTCACTGCTTTTAGGCTTCCTCCGTTCCTGAGAGCATGTTCAATTCTGTCCATATTATACTTCCTTATGTCAGCTTTCTTACGCTTGTTGATTAATTGATAATGAGTAACGATTAGTAAAGTTTATTATTAATTGATTAGGGATTGTGTGGTGGATTAGGGTGGATTAGTGCGTATTAAGGAGGGTTAAGGGGAATTGAGGTCAACTACGGTGGATTAAGGTATATGGAAGAGGATTAAGGTGGATTAGCATGGATTAAAGTAAATTACAGAAGGCTTTCCAAGGCTTTCGACTTCGCGTCTCTTAGGCGATAGCTAAGGACACCTGGGAATTTTATTAGACATTCCACAAAATTTTGGGCAGCGTTTACAGAAACACGAGTGGTGTCCGCAGTTACAATTTGCTATTAAATGAGGTGCGGAAATCAGAAAGAAAATGTTTATATTGTTGGATAGTGATGCACAGGCATTTCCTTCTAGATGTTAAATTGTAGGGTTTTAGGAGCCAAAACCACGATTTGATTATGAGGCAAGCCGTAGCGAGGTACTCCAGAATAATTTTGGCCGCCTGGAGTTCTTTAACGTACACCCAATGCGCAGTACTGGGGCGTTTTTGCATTTCAGCCCCATCGAAATGCCACATCCTATAGCTGCATTTCGCAATGAGCAATCCTAGCTCTGAGCGCACGGGCTCGCTCCGGCGGCGTCTCGCGGACGTAAACCGCGCGCATGGACGCGCGCGAGCTAGCACGCGCGTTTTTATTGAGAGCGGAAATGAAAATTAAAAGCCGTACTTGCGAACGATTATTTTGAATATAATGTCATACCGTCTCGCACGTCGCTACGCTTCCGATAGCACATAGATTGGCTACTTGATGGGACGGGTTATATGACATAAATGCAGCCTGTCGAAAAATATGGCGCAAAGTCCGCGATCATTCTATGCTGCCACTCGAAGTGCGAGATAAGTGAGCGATATAAAGCAAAGTCTAGCCGACGGAATGCAGCCTGCTTCGACAGCTGACGATGCAACAGGTTGTATGTGTTAGCGTCTACCCAAGCCACTCCAGTTCATACCTGGGCTTCATTTTAGCTTTGTTTTAATACATACATGTAACAGACTGCACATCACTAAATGTGCATTATAATACATATAGTTAGGCTTCTACAACACTGCAGGAAGAAAAAAGCAAGAATGAATCTACAGTGTCAAATCCAATCGGGCAGGAGCAAGCTGCCCGAACAAGACCCACTTGTGGGTCACTGGCGTTCAGATTGAGCATAACGTTCCTCACACAACCCTCTTCTTTCTAGTCTGACGCACAGTAGCGGTTGCTGAGTGCAGCGAGCTCCACACCTGGTCACTGGCTATCGAGCATCGCGAAAAGTCACACAAGTCCATCCCGTGTCCCAAAAAGAAAGCGGAATGTAGTCTTCCTCCATCATTTGTACACGTCGTAAAACGACTAAACAAACGACATGAGCTGAATTTCACGCGATCAAACAAGGTGACACAGGCGACAACAAGGCGACGACGGGGAATGTCTTTCGCACAAATACTCGCGCACCCAGTGCCCCCAACGCTTCCTCGCGCCTACGGCAGGAGGAGCTCGCTTTTTTGCAAAGTGTCCATCGGATCGGGTTTTTTTACTCCGGTCGGACTTCGGACGCCGAAAACAGTTGTAGGTAGCCATTACATATGCTAGTCTTTGACCTGTAAGCCGAGTGAAATTTTTTGTCCAGTACATACTTAACAACAACGAAAAAAAAAATTATGGAGATCCCACGCACTGTGGGAATCGATGTAAGCGAAGCTTTCTGTGCTGTTTGCTTTTATTGACGATAATTAGTGGTGGTGTTGACCAGGAATGTTTAGCTTGTTCAACGTCTTGTTCAATACAAGAGTGGCGAGTTGAGGTTAAACGTTACCTTGCATGCACCACTGCTCTTTGTCTGCATAGTACACGACAGGCACGTACCCAGGATTTTTTTTCGGGGGGGGTCCAACCCAAGGTAACATTTCTATGCAAATAAGGGTGGGGGGTACCTTTACTAGTACAAATGTGAATAACGCCCACCATTCGCCACAAGAACGCGTAAACCCACAAAAGAGAATTGCAATAAGGTGTATTTTACAGGTATGCCTGTGCGATACACCTCTCCTTTACATGGCAAACAAAGAACCGCGCCAAATGGAATCGCGCAGGAAAGAAGCGCAGGAAGAACACTGACAAAAACAAGTAAAGAACTGAAAGTGAAAAATAAAGATTACTTTAGTAGAATAGAACTTTAAAAACAGTAGTTGGCAACAAAGGCACACGGACCGCGCGGAGTTGTGTTACTCCGCCAGCCAATGACAGAAGCAAACAAAGTCGTCGTCATGCGGCCTTTTCAATATGGCGTCGTACTTGATACCTCCGGAGCGTCTGCTGCTCTTCAAAAGACTTTTCATCGCCGGAAACACTGAAGTGTGCAACAGACATGGACAAAATGTATCAAGTCTCAGCATTTCACTCTTCAAAAGTCTGCTGTGCAGTTAATTTCACTGCTGAACCCGTTTTACTCATGAAGCTTCACAACAAATAGTCGTAGCGAAGCAAGCATGTTATTTCAGTTCAATAATGAATTAGACATTCGCCATTCCACTATAATAGGCGAGGGGAAAGGAATAAGATTATGCGCTAATAATTTTATTTTTGTAGTTACCGCTATATTTGGGTAACAGAAGAGGTTTGAAGTACGAATTATCTGCAGCCTCGCGGAGGAACAGTGGCTGGCAGTTATGAGGGGGTGGGCGGGGCTTCATTGCCGACTTAAGAGGAAGCTTTAGCTCGGGTGCTCCCATCTAAATACATGTAAAAGAAGAATTCGTTTTTCTCAGCAACAACTGCACCAAATTTGACGAGGTTTGTTGCAGTTAAAAGAAAAACATAAACTCTAGTGACCGCTGGTTTCGAATTTTCGCTTTATATTGTCAATCTGTTATTAAAAATTATCAAAAATCGAAAATTTTCAGAAAACGAGACTATCAAGTTTACAACTCTGTCTTTCGGCAACGAAAAATGATATCATAATTCTGTAAATTGCGTCTTAAGGTACTTTAAAGCGGACAAAAGTGATATTGCTACGGAATAATATGTGTGATCACGAAAAGGCGAGCAGTGCGAAGACGACGACGACGATGAGAAGCTAGCGCGGGCTGTTGCCTCTTGGCCAAGCGCAGCGTATTTTCTTGTAAATATACTTGTACATAGCTTTTCGTCTGCGTTTTCCTACGTAACATATCTGGTGGAGGTGGACGTTCCCTGTACCTCGTCACGGAGCTTCACAGTGGACGGTACGTCGAGCCTTCCTTCATGGCTCCCGGCGACGACAACCGGACTCCCCCGGCTCCGACACCTGCTGCCACTTCAACGACCTACATCACTCTACCCGCTCCCCGTGATCCTGGCGTATTCTCGGGCAAAGATGGGGAAGACGTCGATGACTGGATCAGCCTGTATGAACACGTCAGCCGCAATAACCGGTGGGACCCTACTATTATGCTCGCCAACGTAGTCTTTTACCTCGGTGGCACACCTAGAGTTTGGTATCGGCACGCACGAAGATGAGCTCACCAGTTGGGATTCACTTAAGACACAGCTTCGGGACTTGTTCGGCAACCCCTACGGTCACCAAGTTGCCGCGCAGAAGGCGCTTTCCGGCCGTGTGCAGACGTCAACAGAGCCCTATGTCACGTACATTCAGGACGTCTTGGCTCTGTGCCGCAAAGTTGACACCCACATGACTGAGTCAGACAAGGTTGCCCACATCCTCAAAGGCATTGCCGATGACGCCTTCAACTTGCTCGTTTGCAACAACGTAGCGACGGTGGATGCTGTTATAAAACAGTGCCGCCGCCTGGAACTCACTAAAAGCCGGCGTATTGACCAGCAGTTTGCCCGTCTGCCCAACACCCCAGCGACATCTTCCTGTGCCGACACTCCTCGTCCCAACAACACTGCCGATGTTACCAGGATCGTCCGGCGTGAGATCGAGGCCGCCTATCCGGCTGCCTTCGACTCCAGTCCCACCAACACATCTGCAGTCACGGTCTCACTGATCCAGGCAGTTGTCCGCCAAGAGTTCGAAAACATGGGTCTTCACACCATCTGCTCGGCCCATCGTCCTGATACCCGCCCGGCTCCTTCGATTCCGCCCCGTCCCGCACCTTCTTACCCACCACGTTTCCGCAACCCATCTGAATGGCGCACTGCTGACGACAAGCCCATTTGTTTCCACTGCCATCGAATTGGGCACATTTCTCGGCACTGTCGCAGTCGCTGGAGTTCCCCGACCCGGTCTACTTATACCGCTACTCTCGCCCTCCAGGTGGCCCTTCTCGTCCCTATGCCGCACGCTCCGATAACGCCGCCGCTGATTCTCCTGCACCGAACCGCTCCTATTCTCGTTCGCCTTCGCCCCAACAACGACAATCTCGCTCCCCCCGGCCCCGTCGCTCCTATTCGCCGACTCCCTTCGGACGCCGCTCCCAGCCGGAAAACTAGACGATGCAGCGCCTCGAGGTGACGCTGCATTGCTCCCTACGCCGCCAAATCCTCTACTGACGTTGCCCATTCATCTGAACCTTCTTGACGTGCAAGTCGACGGTGTTTCTGTGTCTGTACTCATAGACACTGGGGCGCATTTGTCCGTAATGAGCGCTGACCTTCGTAACCGGCTCAAGAAAATTATCACGCCCGCCACGACGCCTGTTGTCCGTGTCGCCGATGGCGGAACAGCCCCCGTAATTGGTATGTGTACCGCCCGCGTCTCCTTCGCCGATCGCTCAACAATCGTGCTATTCACAGTCATCGCCCACTGTCCCCATGACATCATCCTCGGCTTAGACTTCCTCTCCGCACATTCTGCTCTCATCGATTGTTCCGCCAGTACTCTCCGCCTTGACCTGCCTGTTCTAGATCCTGCTGAACCACACCCCAGTCGCCTCAGTTCCGTCGACTTCGTTCGCTTGCCACCTTCGGCACTGACCTACGTTGACCTAGTGTCTTCCCCACGAGTCCCCGACGGTCACTACATCGCGGTTCCTATGCAAGACGTCCTCCTTACACACGGGATCACAGTACCTCATACAGTTTTATCTATTACGGCGAATTGCGTCTGCCTGCCAGTGGTCAACTTTGGCTTGACGACACGAGTGCTGCCACGCGGGATGTCTCTGGCCCAGCTTTGCTCATTCGCGGATCACTCAGTAGCATCCACTGCAGTAGACGACACTTCATCCGATGCTCCTCTACCATCGCAGTCGGCAAATTGTACCATCGCTGACTTACAGAAAATGATTGCGCCCGACTTGCCCTCCGAGCACGCTCGTGAACTCTACCGCGTTCTGTTTTCCTACCACGATATTTTTGACTTTAACGATCGTCCTTTGGCCCAAACTACAGCTGTCAAACATCGCATTAATACCGGCGATGCCCCTCCTATTCATCGCCGCCCGTATCGAGTGTCACCAGCTGAGCGTCAAGTTATTCACGCAGAAGTTCGCAAAATGCTTGCCAAGAACATTATTGAACCATCATATAGTCCATGGGCGTCACCTGTTGTACTGGTCAAAAAGAAGGATGGCTCATGGCGCTTTTGCGTGGACTATCGACACCTTAACAGGGTTACCAAAAAGGACGTGTATCCCCTACCTCGGATTGATGATGACGCCCTTGACTGCCTCCACGGTGCTCGCTATTTCTCCTCTATTGACCTTCGCTCCGGCTACTGGCAGATTGCCGTGGACGATCTCGACCGCGAGAAGACTGCTTTTGTAACACCCGACGGTCTTTATCAATTCAAAGTGATGCCGTTCGGTCTATGTAACGCCCCTGCCACTTTTGAACGCATGATGGACTCCCTTCTTCACGGTTTCAAATGGTCCACGTGCCTGTGCTACTTGGATGACGTTATCATATTCTCCCCAACGTTCGTAACGCACCTCGACCGCCTCTCAGCAGTCCTGGACGTTTTTCGTCGAGCCGGTCTGCAACTCAACGCATCGAAGTGTCAATTCGGCCGTCGCCAGATTACCGTCCTTGGACATCTCGTTGACTCGAACGGAGTGCAACCGGACCCAGGCAAGATCCATGCTGTTGCGCACTTCCCTGTTCCGAAGTGTGTCAAGGATGTGCGCAGCTTCATCGGCCTTTGTTCGTACTTCCGCCGTTTCGTGAGAAATTTCGCCGCCATAGCACGACCACTAACCGAGCTTTTGAAAAAAGACGCCCCTTTCCAGTGCGGCGATAACGAGGCCTCTGCATTCTCACATCTAATCGACATTCTCACAACGCCTCCCGTTCTGGCCCATTTCGATCCTTCTGCGCCTACCGAAGTCCGTACTGATGCCAGCGGTCACGGAATTGGCGCAGTACTGGCACAACGCCAGCATGGCCACGACCGTGTTATCGCTTACGCCAGCAGGCTCCTCTCACCCGCGGAGCGCAACTATTCCATCACTGAGCGTGAGTGTCTGGCCCTAGTTTGGGCGGTTGCGAAATTCCGCCCATACTTATATGGCCGACCCTTTTCCGTTGTCACAGACCATCACGCGCTTTGCTGGTTATGCTCGCTGAAAGATCCTACAGGAAGACTTGGTCGCTGGGCCTTACGCCTCCAAGAATATTCGTATACTGTCACCTATAAATCTGGCCGTCTACACAAGGACGCTGACTGCCTGTCTCGCTATTCGGTCGACGAGCCTGACGACGCCGACAGTAGTAGCGCCAAACGCATTTTCTCTGTGTCTGCCTTCGCTAACATCGCCGATGAGCAGTACCGAGACCTATCGCTGCGAGCACTTATCGAGCGTCTGCGCTCAACACCTAACTACGCATCCGTTCGCCGATATGTCCTCCAGGGCGGCATTCTGTATCGAAGGAACTTCCTCCCTGACGGCTCTGATCTTCTTCTTGTCGTGCCAAAACAGCTACGACAGACTGTGCTCTTTGAGATGCATGACGCACCCACTGCAGGACATCTTGGGGTAACCCGCACGTACGACCGCGTCCGCCGCCGCTTCTATTGGCCTGGTCTCGCTCGCTCCGTTCGACGCTATGTGGCTGCCTGTGATCCCTGCCAGCGTCGGAAAACACCTCAGGTGCTACCTGCCGGTCATCTCCAGCCGATCACCGTCCCTGTAGAACCGTTCTTTCGTGTTGGATTAGACCTGCCCGGTCCCTTTCCCACGTCATCCTCTGGGAACAAATGGGTAGCCGTCGCGACTGACTACGCCACCCGATACGCTATATCACTCGGGCTCTCCCTACCAGTTGCGCCACTGACGTCGCGGACTTTCTCTTGCGTGACATTATCTTGCTTCATGGCGCCCCGCGACAGCTGCTTACTGACCGTAGTCGAAACTTCCTCTCGAACGTTATCGCTGACATTTTACGTTCCTGCTCCATTCAACACAAACTGACTACCTCATACCATCCTCAAACCAATGGCCTGACAGAGCGGTTAAACCATACTCTTACCGATATGCTGTCCAAGTACGTTTCCAAAGACCACCACGACTGGGACATTGCCCTTCCTTACGTAACATTTGCGTACAATTCTTCCCGGCACGACACCGCCGGATTTTCTCCATTTTATCTACTCTACGGTCGCGAACCGACCTTGCCCCTAGACACGGCACTTCCTCCTGCTGCGATCTCAACAAGCGAGTATGCGCGCGACGCCATCGCCCTCGCCGACCATGCACGCCAGCTTGCCCGTGCTCGACTGACGGCCTCACAAGCCACTCAGCAGTGTCATTACAACGCCCGCCATCGTGACGTACAGTTTTCGCCTGGTGCGCTCGTGCTCCTGTGGTAGCCCTCCCGTCACGTCGGACTTTAAGAGAAGCTCCTTTCGCGATACACAGGGCCCTACCGCGTGCTGCGCTAGGTGACGCCTGTGACTTACGAAATTGCTCCTGTGGGTTCAACCTCGTCCTCTCTTCTGGCATCAAGTGATGTCGTGCATGTCAGTAGGCTCAAGGCCTACTGATTCCGAGTCCGATCTTTAGTCGCTCCGGGACGGCGCTTTAGCAGCCGGGGGTAGTGCTACGGAACAATATGTGTGATCACGAAAAGGCGAGCAGTGCGAAGACGACGACGACGATGAGAAGCTAGCGCGGGCTGTTGCCTCTTGGCCAAGCGCAGCGTATTTTCTTGTATGTACACGTACATAGCTTTTCGTCTGCGTTTTCCTACGTAAAATATGTTACATATGAATCTCAAAAAATTTTCCAATATGGAAATACACCTTTTGCAGAACCCTTGTAAACAACGTAACAAATTCACATAAGATGTAAAATGGTATATCGAAAGTGTCCGCTTTGAATGGTCTAATGGATGCCGTTTACAGAACCGCGACATCTGTTTTTGATGCAGAGCTATGGATTTGTAAACTTCGTACTTATATTTCTTCGAACTGTCGAATACTTGATATTTTTAACAAAGTTCAGACATTAAATCGAAATTCCGCCTCAAACAGTCAGTAGAATTTAACTGTCTCTCTCAAATGCAATAAATTTCATTAAGATCGGTCCAGGGATTATCTCAGAAAAACCTTTTAGCGTTTTACGTGTATTTGAATAGGCCGCCTCGGAGTTGGGTCCGAGCTAAAGCTTCCTCTTAAATTGTATCCGACTATAGTAGCGTTTTTTGAATTATCTCTGGAAGAAATATACAGAAAGATATATTTGCAGAACAATCACAGTTCTTTTGGATCCCTCGTTTACTGCTCTAACAAGTTAAGTGCCACAACCGACTCTTATTGTTCTTGGGAAGTTACGTAACGATGCGTTGCCGCCAGTCGCGTACAACCGAGTATGGCGCAGGAAGCTACGACGCTGCACGTATTGCGCCCACCGCGGAAGGTTAGAAAAACATCTACATAAGCAGAGCAGAAAAGTGGCAACAAGCGGCTCGAATGATAACTGTACAAGCTTCATTCAGAACATACGGAATTGTCTTCCACTTCCGGCGGCGTTTTCTCTACTTCCTTTTTAAATAAAAAGAGGTTGATCCATGAATATTTCCATAAACAACGGTTACATTTGTTAATTTTCGCTTTTCCTTCCTGTTTGGCTGTTGCCTTGGCTCTCTCCCTTAGTAAATCGCTCAATTTCTCAAATCCTTGCGACTCTTGTTTCCAGTTGGCAATGTTGCACGAAAAGAGCTGTACAATTAGGGAAAAACCAGGCGAGTTAACAGGTAACAATCATATTGCCTATGAGTTTCAAGGTTATTGCAGGGATTGATGATGGATGCCATCTCGCATTATGTTATTTTCCACCTTATCTGACCCATATCACGGGTATATGGTTCCGAGGATCTGTCAGCGTCGCGGCGAGCCGTCACTCGAGGAAATAATGAGAAAAAAAAAGAAAAGTTAAATGCAATTGGCATTTTCTCGAGGGCGCAACTCGTTCCACGTGCATACAGACCAGCTGACCACGAACTGAATCCCTTTCCTGGTCCCTGGATCAGTCTAAACGAAAAAGGTTGAACTTACATAGCAGCAACGATGGGCGTGACGGTTGAATACACGGTAACAACTGAATACATCTCGAGTGAATCGCGCGGGCACCTAATTGATGAGGAAACTGGCCATCACATCCCAGGAGACGCCAATAACTACCGCTATCGAAAAGGAGTGAAAAAGGCAGCAAAATGTTGACCGCCGAATCAGTGTCAAGTCTCAACATTGATTTGGTGGCGCTTTAGGAATGTGTGTGAGAAATGGTGGCGTGGGCGGGGAGGCGGGGGGGGGCAGTATGCGTCCTAATATCGGGGGGGGGGGGGGCGGGCCCCCCCGGGCCCCCCCTTGGGTACGTGCCTGGTACACGAAACAAAGGGAGAGGCGTTTGCTTGAGGCGTTGTTGTGCGCCATATTTCATAACCTCTGAGAGGGTTGAGCATTGCCATTGCCTCACATGGCACATCGCATCGTGGCAGAAACATTAAACTTGAATTAGATTATGGGGCTGTACATGCCAAAACCACAATCGGATTAGGAGGCAGGCCGTAGGGGCACACCCCGGATTAATTTTGGCACCGTGGAGTTCTTTAACGTGTCCTTAAATCAAAGTGCGCGAGCGTTTTTTAATTCGCCCTCGTCGAAATGCGGCTGCTTCGGTCAAATCCGCGACCTCGAGCAATGCCATAGAGGGCTCCCTGCAATGGTCAGGCGGCGCAGCGATGGATGGAACGGGCGGTGGGTCGCACAGCGTCCCCTTTGGAACGGGGCGGTAGGTTGCGCCACCAAGCTCTTGCTATTAAACTGCCTAATGTCCTACCTTAGTTAAACAATAAAACAATAAAAAAATAAACACTATGAACTCCCACACCCAAATTTTCTTATCCCCTATTGCGAACTGTGCTTTTGTACGTCTCCGTTTTTTGTCGTTTCCCTACTTTTCGTTCACCAATCCTCCAATCGCCTCTTACTAATGCATATTGCGGACATGTTTACTTTTCCACTGCTCCCGCTGAACCGAAGGGCTTCAAGGAGGCCAGTGGTGCCTAAATCAACCGCTGGGTAGACGTGTTCACATTCTAATAAAACATGCTCCGTCGTTTCCCTAGCTTTACCGCAGCAAGCATATGCTTCTTCTTCCCTCTTATATCTCGCTTTATAGGTGCGTGTTCTAAGGCATCCCGATCTCGCTTCGAAAAGTAATGAGCTTCCCTTTGAGTTATCATAAATTGTTTCTTTCCTGATTTCGTTTTTTCCTCTTAAGTAGTTACTCATGGCAGGTTTCTTTTTCATTGCCGCCACCCATGAGATTATTTCAGCCTCTCTGACGTTCCGCTTGACCTTCTTTGTTGCTGTGCTGCCCATTATACAGGCCGCATACTTGCTGGTAAGCTTCCTAGTTCTTTTCCTTCAGTTTGTCCACGGACGCCCGAGATTTCACATCTACCGTATGGACATTCTTCCAAGCGTTGATTCTGACCTCTTGGACTTGTCCCGGAATCAGCTGGTATGCCGGTCCGCCCCTATCTCTCTCACGGAAAACGGACTTCCGCTGGAGTTATTACAGACGTAGACCCTGAAATAACGGACAGCGACCTGCGGACACTCATCAAATCTATGGCCAAGATAGTCGACATTCATCGTTTCGGCCGATCACGGTGTGTTAAAGTAGTTTTTGAAGCCGACTCTATCCCATCCCACGTCAAGGTGGGCTATGTGCGGCATCCTGTCCGTCTGTATGTTCCCAAGCCTGTTCAATGCCACAAATGCAACAGGATTGGCCATGTGAGTGCTATTTGCAGAAATGAAATATCCTGCCGTAGATGCGGCGGATCACACCAGCATGACACTTGCAAGACGGAGACAGTCAAGTGCACCAACTGCTTCGGCGCTCATGAGGCGACGGCTAAAGACTGTCCTAGGATGAAGAACGAGAGGCTTATCTTGAAGAAGATGGTAAAAGACAACTCAAGTCACCAAGAAGCGGCCGCGTCTATTCGTCGCCGCAAACGTCGTTCCCGACACCGACGCCCAGAGTCACACGTCACTAGTCTGTCTCAGCCGCCGTCACAGCAACTCTCAGCTCCGTTGCCTCAACGTATTGAGCCGCAGAATGATAAGACGCCGCCTGCTGCAGCGCCCTATATTACCACGGTGGTTCAGAAAGATGCGGGTACATTATCCACCTCCTCTGATGTGGAATGGCCGGCTCTGTCATCCAAAGTCGTCGAACCAACGCGTCCATCATTCCGTGCTGGTCCAGCGGACAATAAGGACAAGCCGGAAGGCCAGCAGGTGAACGTTCTTCTGAAACAACTTTTACATTCCATGCGCACGTTGCTTTCAGGCCTCAATACGCCAACAGGAAGAGTTGTTGTTCAGTTTTTGGATGCAATTGAGCCGCTCTTGGCGGCACTGCAGTGATTCATTATGGCGCTACCACACAACCCCTTCTCTGTGTCGATGCACATACGTCGCAGTGTAGTGATGCAGTGGAATGCCCGAGGCCTGCGTGGTCGCCTAAGTGACTTCCGACAGCGCGTCCAGAAATACCGCTTCCCCGTGATTGTTATCTGTGAGCCCAACATGCCTTCTGCTTTCCGCCTTTCTGGATATGTATTGCTGTGGTCTCGAGAAGCTGATGAAACCAGCAAGGTATTAGTGTTCATACGCCGAGATATTCCACACTACCGCCTTGTCCTCCAGCACCATAACACGAACCACTACATTTGCTTGACGTTAACGCTTAAAGGGCGGGTCTTCTCGATACTCGGCGGCTACATTCCACCCAGAGATCACATTGATTTCTTGTACCTGTCCTCAGCAATCCAGAGTTGCACAGCTCCCCATATTATTGTGGGCGACTTCAATGCTCATCACCCCCAATGGGGAAGTACAGTAATGAATAACCGAGGCAAAGCCTTGTCCGACTTTATGCACTCACAGGATTTCGTCAATGTTAACGATGGCTCTCCTACGTTTCTGCGTGGCACGTCCTATAGTAGCTGCTTGGACCTGACGTTTGTTTCCTCCCGACTACAGTCTTCTATTAGCTGGTTCAGTGATGTGGAAACACATGGCAGTGATCACATACCAACGTATATCTGCGTCAAGTGGTTCGCACCTACCACTTCGTCTCATGTGTGGTGCACTGACTGGCCCACTTTTAAGACATTCGTGGAGAATTCCTGTGCGAATCTCGAGTCACCAACGCAAATAGAAGACTTGATCACGTCTGCCCTCGGTGAGGCCACGCGGACCATATGTGCACCTTCACCGGGGTCTCCTATCGACGTGGAATTCAAGAGGTTGCGCGCAGTCCGACGGCGCGCTGAAAGGAAATATAGAAGGACGAAATCCACGTGCGATCTCGCCCTTTGTCGCCGAGCTCAACGACAAATAAAGCGCCATCTCGAGAAATTAGGAAGGAAGCGCTGGAGAAAGTTCTGCTCATCACTGGATCCTCGCAAGCCGCTGTCACGTATTTGGCATGTAGTCAGGAGCCTACGTTTTCCCCCACAAGAAAGGTACCCTTTCAGAGCTCTGGCCCTTTACCAGCGCCGCAATGATGTAGAGGTAGCGGACGACTTCTGCAAAATGATTGTGGGCACAACTCAACCAGCCTCAATCCAATTTGAAGTTTTTGCGCCACCTTCCTCAAGTGACCACTACGACTTGCTCTTTACGATGCCCGAATTAGAGGCTGCTCTTGCGTCGTGTCGGCATTCATCTGCTCCTGGCCCTGACGGGATCTCGTACTCGTCTCTGTCTCACCTTGGCAGGGCTGGTCGCACTGCACTGCTCAATTATTACAACGACACATGGGTCTCCGGTATTGTTCCGCAGCAGTGGAAGATCAGCCGCCTGGTTGCTCTCTTGAAGCCTGGAAAGACACCTTATGAGCTTACCTCATACCGCCCAGTTGCATTAGCTAGCTGTGTTGGTAAAGTTATGGAACGAATGGTCCTGGCGAGGCTCGAATGGTTTCTGGAAAGAAATGATCTTTATCCGAACATGATGACTGGCTTTCGGCGGGGTCGTTCTTCAATTGACAGCGTCATTGACCTCGTTACGACAGTGGAACAAGAAAAACGTCAACGCCGACTCGTCGCCGCTGTTTTCTTAGATATCAAAGGGGCCTACGACAACATCCTTCATGAAGCCATTCTCGATGCGCTAGATGACTTGGGTATTGGCGGCCGGCTCTACCTGTGGATTGTGAGCTACCTCAGCGGCCGTGTCGTTTACATGTCCACGCCTGACGGAGACACTAACCGTCATCAGGTATGCCGTGGAGTTCCTCAGGGAGGAGTTCTCAGCCCAACATTATTTAATGTGGCACTGATTGGCCTGGTGAGCGAGCTTCCACCTCACATCCACATCAGTGCATATGCAGATGACATCTGCATCTGGGCTTCTGGTGCAACACGCCCACAACTACGTGCGAAATTACAACGGGCTGTGTCATCTACTTCACGATACATGCGGCATCAGGGTTTGCGCTTCGCGTCCGAAAAATGTGCTGTGGTTGCATTCACGCGCAAATCCGTCTGCCGCTACCCGATCTCCATTAACGGTGTCATAATACCTTATGTCTCCCACCACAGATTCTTGGGCATTATCATCGACCGCGGTTTGTCATGGACGAGGCATGTTAATATGTTGAAGCAAAAACTCAATCTGTTTTGCCATGTTCTTCGCTTCGCAACAGGCATGAAATGGGGCCCCACGGAAGGCTCATTACTAAGGCTTTATCAGTCTCTTTTCGTAGGCTACATTCGATACAGCCTTCCGATACTCTCAAACTTGAGCATTTCCTGCTTACGGACATTAGAGAGCGTCCAAGCGCAGGCACTTAAAATATGCCTCGGGTTGCCACGGCGTGCCTCCAACAAAGGCACAATTGAGGAAGCCCGCGTATGCCCATTACCGATATACCTGTCCCACGAACCACTTCGTGTGTATTTACGCTTACTGACACGACACCATTGCCATCCATTGACGTCGGTTCTACATGAGCGACCAGACAGCAGTTTCACAAGTGCACTCCGCTGCCATCTACCCCAGATAACATCAGGCTATGCCCTTCCATATCACCCCGTCAAACCACCATGGGTGACGGTTCAACCTTCCGTATGCGTACATGTCCCCGGCATACTAAAGAAATCATTGGTTCCCGTCAGTGGACTACAACAACTTGCTCTCGCGTACATCTGGTCAGAATACCAGACATATGTTCATGTTTACACAGACGGCTCCGCGTCACCTAAGGCATCGACAGCAGCTGTGGTGATACCAGCCCAACAGATGACTCGAGGTTTCATACTAGACCATAATTCAACATCAACCGCTGCAGAGCTTGTGGCTATTCGGGAAGCGATTCGCCACATCTGCGGGGAAAGACCTCAAGAGCAGTGCATTTTCACGGACTCAAAACCCGCGCTGCAAATTTTGGGATGCTTCCTGTGCCACACCGCATATCAGGTTCTGGCCCTGCAGATCACCGAGCTACTTTCATACGCTCAAGAAAAACACCACCGCATAGTGTTCCAATGGATCCCGGGACACTGTGGGCTCAACGGTAATGAGATGGCCGATGCTGCAGCAAGGCGCGCCCTCAGCAATGGCCTGCGAACTGTAGTGCCATTCTCCAGACCGGACATCACATGCCTCCTGTCGGAATTAATGAGGAGTGCGACGAGAAGATACTGGGCCCAGCCAGACGCTCGTCACGTCCGCCTTAAAAGCCTGGATCCCGATATGAAATTTCCTATTCTGCGTGGAATTCCACGCCCTCATACATGCCTGATACACAGACTGCGATTACGCGTCGCCTTCACGCGCAAATATTTGCACATTATTGGACGGACAGACTCCCCGGACTGTTCAGTGTGTGGCGCTGTAGAGACTATAGAACATGTGCTCGTGGTGTGCCCTGAGTATGCGCGAGAAAGACTGATATTGGCAGATACATTGAGACATTTACACAATGGACCACTGTCGGAGGACCTCTTGCTAGGCGCGTGGCCACAGAGTTGGCAGACGACAGAGACAATGCGTGCACTTTCACGTTTCCTAGGTGACACGGGCCTGGACTCACGCCTGTGATACCAGTTGTATAATGTGTCATTCACCTCGTTCCTCCCATTATCATCCCCCATTGTGACCCTTTTTCTTCCCCTCTTCCCCTTCCCTTACGTAGAGTAGCAGGCCAGATGCTCCATTATCCGGCCGACCTCTCTACATTTCCAATCATTAAAATACTTCTTCCTTCTTTCCTAGTTCTTTTCCTCCACTGTGAATCAATGTTTTTCCTGCACAGATACCTGAACACTCTCCCAGCCCATTACTTTCTTCCATATTCCTCAGGCGTTCTTCATACTCAATTTTACTGCGAGCTTCCCTCACTTCAAAACTAGTCCAGCCCATATCAACCTGCACAGGTTCATTTGTAGTCCTCCCGTGAGCGCCCAATTCGAGGCCACCCACTGACCTTTGGTTCCCGTCGAGTCCTGATTGTACCCCTGATTTAAAGCAAACAACCGCATTTCCAAAAGTAAGTCCTGGAACCATTACACCTCTCCACATACCTCGGAGGACCTCGTACCTATTGCATCCCCATAGCGCTCTGTGTTTCATTATGGCTGCATTTCTTTTCCCCTTCCCTGTTATTGTTTTTTCTTTCGTTTCCATATATCTATTGCCTTCGTTTATCCATGTACCAAGGTATTTATATTCTGTTACCCGAGGTATTTCCTGGCCCTGTATCTCCACTGTGTGTTCACTGTTTTCATTGACTACCATAACATCTTATTTTCTAACACTAAATTTCATACCTAAATTGTTACCTTCCTGTCCACAGATATCAGCCAAACGTTGCAATTCACTTTGCTTGCTAGCTAGCAACACGATGTCGTCCGAATAAAAGAAACCTGGGAGCTGCTGCTCTACTACTGTACCCGCCTGTTTGTATGAGAGATTAAACCCGATATTACTTCCTTCTAGCGCCCTCTCCATCCTCACCATGTACATCATAAGCAGCAGCGGGGATAAAGGGCACCCCTGTCTCAGTCCCTTGTTGATATGAACTTTCTGCTCGCTTCTCATCCCTTCCCATTCAACGCAAACCGTATTTTCTAGGTAAATCTCTCTCAAAAGCTGTAGACAATCGTCGCCTAAGCCTTCCCCTTTCAGAATATCCCATAAAATGTTGCGGTCTACGTTGTCATAGGCTCCTGTAATGTCTAAAAAGGCCACATATAACGGTCTTTTTTCTACTTTGATATTTCAATACACTGAGTAAGAACAAATAAGTTATCATCTAAACGCCTACTTATTCTGAAGCCATTCTGAAGTTCTCCCAAAATGCCACTATTCTCTGCCCAAGCTTGAAGCTTTTATTTGTTTGCCTGCATTGCTAGCCTGTATAAATTAAATTCATTCTACTTTGTCGCCAACTGTCTGGTATTCGTCTATCTTTTAAAGTTTGTTCCACTGCTTTCACCAGAGCGTCCTTACTTTTTAGTCCTAGTTAATTAATCAGCCTAACGGAACCTCGTCTAGCCCTGTGGCTGTGCGCTTAGGAATTTTCTCTTCCGCTTTCTTCCAGTTGAAATTTGTCAGCACGAGCTCCTCTTCCACTTGGGTCTCTTTCATGCTCTTTTTTATTTCAAATACAACCTCGTCATTGCCTTCGAAAGATTCGGCTGTTATTTTTGGGATGTAATTTATTGCCGCTTCTCCTTCCAGTCTGTTTTCATCTTCGTCTAGGGTATGTTGTTGTATTGTTGTTTACTTCCTGCTTGATAATTTTATGCGGTTCCAAAATATTCTAGGTGCGGCCTTCTTTTTCTCCCGTATTTCTGACAACCAACGTTCACTTTCACCTTTTAATTTTGCTTGCACCAGTATTTGAACCATATACTTTTTCTCCCGGTATATTTCCCATTTACTGGTTACGTCATCCTGCGGCAAATGCGCCTTCTTTGCCTGTCTGTGCTCTCGAGATGCTTTCTGTCGTTCTGCGATCGCTTCTCGTATCTCCCTGTTCCACCAGCTTGTCGGTTTCTTTGTTCCTTTCCAACGAACATGTTGTTTCTCTTTCCGTATTTCTGTCGTTATTACACTTAGAAGCTCCCCATATTCCCACTCTTTACTTGGCCATTTGCCAATTTCTTCCTCGACTCTAGTGACTATATTTGCTATTTGTTCAGCCTTCAAATTTGGACTGGTAATTTTGCGCTCCTTGCTCTCTTTCCCAACTACATATCCCATTTTTAAAATGATGCGTTTATGGTCACTCCCTATGCTGCTATACCCTTCCTCATCAATGACCAGTTCTCTCAACTTATCATGAATTCCTTCTGTCATCAGACAGTAATCAATGGTCGATTGGCGGTTTCCCACTTCCCACGTGATCTGCCCTTCACACTTAGGCCCAGTATTCACGATAACAAGGTTATGTTGCTCACAAAGGTCTAGAAAGGTCTAGCATTGACTTCCCGTTGATGTCAGTATAGCAATCTAAATCCTGTATGTGGGCATTCATGTCACCTAATAGGACAATTTCAGCACCATTCCCGAAACCCTTAATATCAGCGCTTATGCGTTCCACTAGCTCTTTATTCTTCTCTGTGCAATTATTTCCGGTCCACAAATACGTAACGCCCAGCCAAGTTATTTCCCCGCTCATTGTGCCTGATAACCAAAGATGCTCTTGACATTTTGAATTTACTCTTTTCCATTTGGCTCCATGATGGATGAGCATTCCGACTCCCCCTTCCTTTCTTTCCGACTTAGCTCTGTTGCACCCTTCCCAAACATAATTCTCAATAACTGGCGGCTCTTCTGAGTCTCTAAGGTGCGCTTCTGTAACCGCATACACCCCTATTTGTTCTCTATTTAACTGCTCCTCAATCTCTGCCCACTTTTCCTTTCTTCTGCCGCCCTGCATGTTTATGTAGTCTATTGCATGGCGAGCTCTCGTTCTTGCTTTCCTCCTTTTCTTGCTATCGACGGCGATGCTCTTCTGAGGTTCCCCTAGGGGACCTTCTTCATTACTATCTACTCTGGCCTCCTGAGCACCCGCGGGCCCCCTAAAAAAGCGACAGCGCGACCACCAATTCTCCAGCCCACTTTGAGCCGATGGCCAGCCCGATCGGCTTAGAGTTACCGTATATATGCTACCAAAGGTGCTACCTTTGGTAGCATATACAGTAACTCTAGATCGGCTCAGCCGTCAGCCCCACCGTGTCAGTTGCGCGAAACACCGAGGCGGCCGCTGCTACGGAGGCATACTTTTGCGGCGCTCGTTTGAAACCTGTCGGACGTTCTAAAATGCGGTTTTAAGGTAATCGAAAACATCGAGGCACATTTTGGATCACCGACGATTGAGAAAGGAGGTCAAATTTACTACTACAACCACGCATATCGCGTCAAAGAAGTAAACAGCGCGGACATCACAGCGAGGTGCTTAGCTTAAATTATGGTGTTTTAGATGCCAAAACCACGATCTGATTAGCAGGCACGCAGTGGTGGGGGACTCCGGCATAATTTGGGCAACCTGGGGTTCTTTAACGTGCACCTAAATCTAATTACACGGGTGTTTTGGTATTTCGACCCCATCGCAATTCGGCCGCCGTGGCCGGGATTTGATCCAGCGACCTCGTGCTTAGCAGCCGAACACCATAGCCACTAAGCAACCACCGCAGGTCGCGAAGTATTTGTCACAACTAAACAAGCATTCTTACGACGTCGAACTCAAAGTGAGTTAACAAGTCATCATTTTATGCCACTTAAATGAGCAAATACGGCCGTGGACGTCTTTGAACTGTCATTTGTCGCTATATTACTTGGAGCGTGCCTTTCACCTCACAATTTAGAGGTTCTGGCGAATTGGCAGGGAAGTGCTTTTTTTGCCCGTTGACAAAGTGCCTCGAGCATATTCTGGTGTTGTCGTTCGGGCTCGAACATGAGAGGGCATTACCGCTGAAGCATCATAGAGAGCAACCAGCTGAGACTAAACAACGTGAAGACTGAACAAATATGCGCTAGCGTGTGCGAGAGAGAGAGCGTAAACTTTATTTTCAAATCAATTAGATTTGAGTCCGGCGTCTTTTTAGTGAGTCTGGGCACCCGCCGCGGTTCCGAGACCTTGTCTCGAAGCGGCTTGCTCGGCTCGTTGGACGGCCCAGAGTTGTGCTGTCAGGTTCGACCTGAGCAGTATGGTCTTCCAGCGCGAGCGGAGGCTGGCGTTGGAAGAGACGGAGGGGTCGGCACTGTCCGACTTGTTAAGTGCTGACATTCCCATAACATGTGATTAAGTGTGGCAACCGCGCCACACATGTCTGGATATATGGTGTGCATGAGTCTGGGGTTCCTGTAAGAATCTGTTTGTAATTGTCTGAAGTGTATACTGCTTGCATCCTGTGTGATCTAGCGTGAGGGAATCGGTATACGCGTCTTTGTAACTGGTAGTGTGTCGTGATGTCGTGGAACCTGGTCAAACGATCCTCCCACGCCCAGACGTTTGCAGTACCCCGCGGGGGCTCTTCCTCCGATGATGCTCGGGGAGTGAGGCACAACGCGGTGAGCCGCTTCGTTGGGGGTGCTCAATCATGTGTGTACCGGGATCCATAGCAAGTGACTTCAATTATCGAAGTCGGCCTCTCCCTGGTGTATGGGATGTCGCTGGAGTATGTGATACGCCTGTTGCGAAATGCGCCCATTCGCAAAATTGCGAATTGGCGTTTGCGAATCGCAGATCACGTATGTCGCTTTGGTTTGTGTGAGGGCCAGTGCTATGGCCGCTTCCTCTGCCGCTTCGGCATGTGCTGTGTTCACGGTGACGCTCGTGAGGTGGTTGCCTCGGTGGCTAGTAACTACCGCCATGAAACTCTTCCTGTCTCGATAACGGGCTGCGTCGGTGAAGACCGCCTCCTTGTCGGGAGCTGTCGCCATTGCCGTCCTTGTGTTCGATCACCATTCCTAATACCCGGATCTTATCCACCCTCGGGATGAGTAAGCCGTTTGATGCCATTAATTGGATATTTTCCTTTTCCGGGGGTTGTAGCCTTTAGGTGGGCGCCCCTTTCTGACCGGTCTATATATCAGCAGTTCGGATTTTTCGGCCGAGCAGGCACGTCCCGTGCCCACGAGGTAGTTTTCTAGGCATTGGATGGCCTGCTGTAAACGTTGCTCGATCGCTCCGTCACTGCCCGTTGTCGTCCAGATCGTAATAACACCCGCGTATAGCGTGTGATGCAGTCCTTCAATTTGAAGCAATCGGTCGGGTAACCCCAGCAGAACGAGATTGAAGAGCATAGGCGAGATCACCGAGCCCTGCGGAGTGCCCGATCTCCTGATGTTGACTCTATAGTTGTCCCACTCGCATGCGAGCGGTTCTTCCCGTGAGGAAGTCTCGGACGTAGTTGTACGTTCGCAGTTCGAGATTTCGCTCGTCTATTTGTCGCAATATGGCATCGTGGTGAACGTTATTGAAGTCCTTCTTCAGGTCCAGCCCGAGGATGGCTCTCGTCGAGCGCCCCGGATTGTCTATAATTTGATGTTTTAGTTGCAGAAGGGCGTCTTGCGTGGAGTGACAGTGACAATGACAGTGATCCTGGCAGTGACAGCCAATGACTTCACAAGCCACAGGCTGCGACGCCATCTGCTGGCCTGCCATCTAGACAAGCGGATGTCCTTGCGCCGCCCCGCCCACCGCGACCACTTCCACAGCGCGGCCTCGCACGCAGGGAGACCTCCCTCCTGCTGCGACTGACGATTGGCTGCTGTTGGTCGGGTGCTCGCCGCCACCGGCCCGGCCTCATCGCCTCTCCAGCCTGCGCCTCCTGTGGGGAGCCCGAGACCCTGAAGCCTGCCTACCTGCAGCAGCGTGGCCGCCTCCTGCAGTTCAGACGCCTGGGGTTTCCTTCTGCACGGCAGGAAAACATCCTCTTCCCTGGTCGCAACGAGCTACCAGCCCTCCTAAGTGTCGTCGAGTACCTCGACTCGTCGGGGCTATCGGCGAGACTGTAGGATTTTCTGCAAAGACGGATAGCCTCACGGCTATCCAAGCCACTCTAGGCTTCTCGACCTGCCCCAACCGTCTGGCTCCTGCTGGATCACCGCCCCCTGGCCTTTCACCAGATTACCATTCCTGCCGGACCCACTAGGCCCTTCCTGCCGGTCTGCTCAGCCGCTGCCATGGCGACACTTTAACCCCCTACTCTCCTATCTCCTTTGCTCCCACTAGCTCCCCCCACCCCTGTTGACGCTGAGCCATGCTGCCGCAAGGGCTGCAGAAAATAGCGTCAACCTTTCCTTTTCCCTTCAAGAACCACTTCTCTCTTTTTGTTCCCACTTCTCACGAATGAGCTGTCAAGAGGCCGTGGTGAATCCATTGGAAAATTGGAAAAGCAAGCTTTCAGGCGGGCCTGAGCGCACCACGAACAATGGTCAAATGACGGTGAGGGCTGTTAGGGTTGGCGTCTGGCACCACGTGCAGAGAAGAATTTCTACCGACCATCTCACCCTGCCTCGCCGAAATGGAGCGTGACTTCCTAATTCGCCATGACCGTTTCGAGTGTCTGCCTGTCTGTCGGAAGCCCCGCAGCGTACAGGCCTCTTTTGTATGTGTATGTGTGTGTGGGTGTGCGAGTTTAGAAGAGGCCCTTTCCTCGAATTGGACCTAGAGGAGAAATTCCACGAACCCGCAACGCACGCAAAAGACGGACAGGCGTCTACAATTCCAGGAGGCGTGACGATTTCCTCTCTGCAGCAAGCTCCTCTCTGCAGCAGCTCTTTCTGTGCCGGTCACGTGACGTCGACGGAAGCAAGATCCCGCCCACGATTGTAGAGAGCCTATTTATGGGGCTCCGAAATGTACTTTTACACACATCATGCTCTTCTCATTTTCTTTCATCTACCTTTGAATAAACCGTGCAAGTTTCGCACTAGAAATCGTCTCGCCCTTGCATGGTCGCCATGCTCTACCGAATGCCTGCAGCCCGCCGACAACGCCACGCCACGCAATAAGTAACGTCGGTCGAGCTTCAATAGGCAGGCGTCGCTACTTCTCGGGAGCAGTACGATACGCTACCCTGGAGTACGCAACAGGGCCTACTCGCGGTTGCTCAGCGCCGCTACTAGGTGGCGCGACATGTACAGGCAAACTTCATTGCAGGTTGCACGCTAAGTGTTGATTTGACGTGCGACCGCTTCCGCTGTGTCGCCTACACGCTGCGGTGCGCTTTAATTATGCGTCTTTGTTTCTGCATGCCCTGCATAAGCTGTCCGCTAGACATATTTGCATGGTTTTACTTTTCATAAATAGCAGAAACGCACCTACCATGACTTAAGTTTATCCAGTGCTTTCTTGTCTTCTCACGTCACCATTTCCCTGTACCCCCCCTTGTATTGAAGCGAAGCTTTCTTTGCCTCTTCCTTCGACTTTCCCACTGCTGCTGCTGCTGCTGTGGGCTGCTGTCGCGCACACCGCGTTGGGGGGTGGCTCTCGCGACGCTAGAAACTCGTTTTCACCCCACCGCGTCGAATGTACACAATGTCCTCTGGAACTCCCTGGCCGTCGCCACATTAGCCTCTTGACAGCTGTAATTATCCGTGACTCCCCTTAAAGGGAGAGAGAGAAGTGGTTCTTGTGGGAAAGGAGGAAAGGCTGGCACTATCTTCTGCAACCCATGCGGGAGCACGGCTCAGCGCCAGCAGGGTGGCGGTCATGGGATTAAAAGAAAGAGAGGGTAGGAGGGAGAAAGGTAGAGGGTCGTCCCAGCAGCAGCAGAGGCATTGCAAAAATTGCAGCGCTTCCCTTTTACTAACGTGCGAGTCCAGAGGGGACGTAGACAGAACTGTAAGGAGGAGGGAGGAGAAGAGGCAGCAGCTCCCATACAAGGGAGGGAGGCTGACGTGAGAAGGCAAGGAAACCCTACTACTATACGACGGCGGTTGCGGGGAAACTGAATAAGTGTAAGGTTCGGTACAGTACGTTGCTGCTATTTTTGAAAAATAAACACCATGCATATATGTCAAGCGGACAAACTACGCAGGGCGTGCAGAAGCAGAGACGCATTAATTAAAGCGCACCGCAGGGTCCAGGCGACGCTACGGAAGCGGCCGACCGTTAAATCAACACTTCTGTGCCCGCCGCGGTAGCCTTGCGGCTATGGCAGTGCTAGAGACTGTGAATTTGATCCAAACCGCGGCAGCCGCATTTCGACAGGGGCGAAATAGAAAACGCACGTGCACTTAGATTTTGGGACACGTTAAAGAGCATCACGGTGTCAAAATTAATCCGGAGTCCGCCCCTACGGCGTGCCTCATAATCCGGTTGCGGTTTTGGCACGTACAGCCTCCTAATCCAATTCAAGTTCAATACTTCTGGCATGTTGCGATGTGACATGTGAGGCAATGACTATGCTCAACCCTCTCAGAGGTTATGAAATATGGTTCACGACAACGCCTCAAGCAAACACCTCTCCCTATGTGTTCTGTGTACTACGCAGACAAACAACAGTGGTGCACGCAAGGTAACGTTTAACATCAAGTCACCACTCTCGTTGAAGAAATGAGGCTCTGGCCGTCAACATCACCGCTAATTATTATCAATCAAAGCATCCAGCACGGAACGCTTCGCTTATATCGATTCCCACAGTGCGTGGGATCTGCATAATTTTTTTTCCTCAAAATTTTTTTTTCGGCGCTGCGCACTTTCGCTGACGGCGGTGCGTGCGAGCTGTTGTGGTTGTCTCGCTTCGCGCAGCGCACGATTTTGCGCGCTGTGCGCAAGGACACATGACTAGGGGTATAATTCGGCGCTACACGAATACTGAGGCAGAACAAGCGGATCGCAGAGCATGATCACGCGCTGGAACATGCCAGAAAATGGCATAGTTTCGGTACCTGCGCACGTGACTGCACGACCGTGGGAACAAGCAGACTAAGCGGAAGTACAACTCTCGCTTCGGTGCGAAGTAAAACAAAAACACGCAGACATTCCGTTTGTGTGTTTTATTATTTCTCTAAACTTCAGTTCGTCAATTCAAACAACCGATCACACAAATAACCGATGTTGCCTTGGATATAATTCTCGAAGTCACGTGTCACCACGAGCGACGTTACACTGCGGACACGGCACGTGGGCGCAGGGACACGAGTACGTCCCCGCCTGGCTTGGAGCGCGGTCGGCGCGAGGGAAAGGGAAGACGGCGTTCGGACTGAAATTTCGGACCTTTCCGCGGAGCGTAGCGATGTAATTCTTTGCAAACACGATCGTTAGCGCGCATTGTATGCTCAAGATGTCCAGACCTGGTAAAGGGCCCTTTAAATGAATTACGCTTATTCCAGCCGGGAGCTTTCACTTTTTCAATCGGTGCATTTAGAATATTTGATAATTTTTCTATTATATGTATGTATTTGATATATATGTTTATGTACCCTTAGATTTACCTGGAAGTGCATTGGTCATCTGTCTCTTCGTGCCACGCAGTCAATAAACCTGGTTTATTTCACCATAATATTGTGTTCTTTGATCATAGTCCCTCATCAATATTCCACCAACAAAAATAGCGCGTAAAATGACACGATATCAATAAAATTTTCTTTCGTAGCTTCATGTTTTAGATACGCGTCTTCTGTGGTAAAAATTACGTATTACTTTTAGAGAACAGTGTTAAAAATATCAGTTCACCTGGCCAAGACTACAATTTGCACCGGCCTACAAGAGTCGCGGGCCCACCAAAGCAAGTAAAGCAATAAAAAATTTTACTGCACAGACTTTCTGCGAGAAAAACTGGGTGTCCGCCAGCGTCCGCACAACGGACGCTCAATCTCTAGCAGACGACGCACTTGACAGCGACAGCAAAATTGAAGTCGTCATGTTGTATAACCCATGCGTCAAATACGTATACGTAGCAAAAAAGTGTCACTATAAATTAGCAGCCGAAATAAAGCACCATCATGAGAGCGTACGCGTGCAATCGGCCTGCAGCGAAAGTACGTTGTATATGCCGCGAAGCACCTCTCCACCCCAATTTAATTGGCTCGCAGCGCCCTCGCAAAGTTTTTCCACACTCGACGCCTCGGCGGGAAACATGGAGATAGCGCTCGCCCGTGTCGTTTCTCCCTGCTTGTCCCCGTGAAAACCGCGCTGTTGTGTTTCAAGCATAGAGTTTCTCACTATAACACTCTATGGTTTCAAGTATGTCTTACCAAGTCGCCCAAACGTCTGTTTTAAAGAGGAAGGGAAGCGCCGTTCGGCCACGGTTCTGCCAACTACCATTGTCTAGTCGTCTAGTACACTCTGGTACACTCTACTAGTTCACTATAACTCTACAATACCTGCATAATAATGATGATGATGATAATTTATTGGCATAACCTTTAAAATGGAGCGGCGACAGTCACCCAGCCTACTTGAGTTAATGTGTAAGTATGCTGTACATGCTTTTTATTTTAGCATTTTTGTATATATTGTAAAGTCTTTATTGAAAATATTCACTGGTAAGCAACATTGGTGGCGCCACAAACGCCGCCGTCAATCCTCTATTATGGTGGCTCTAGCCACCATACCTCTATGGTCAATCGCGATTCGCAGCGCGTCGTTGGTGGGGCAAGCTAAACCACGTGTTGTTTTGGAAGCCGCATGGAGCCGTGTGCGCGGCAGTGTCGGTAGTGTCCGTGCAGCTGGTTTTTAATTCTATGTTGTCGCAGAGCTAAGCTTTGAACTCGCCCACTTCTCGAAAACCGCTTGTTCTCATCGTGAAAACAAGCCGCACCGTTGCAGATTCAAGATGTCAACCATCGCATCGAAATGGCTTTGTCCCGACCTGCAAGGTTGTCGAGTGCTGCTTCGAATGAACGAAGGTAATATCGAGGGCGTCGTTGCTGATGTCTCTCAGAAGACGGCTCGAATCACACTAGAACAGGGTGAGTTTGTTTTGTGTTGATAATTAGAAAAATATCCTACGCGTTGACCGTGCCTTTGAAACTTTACAATTCGTTATACCTCAGACGCTTGCGTCTCGTTGTTTCGATGCAGTGGTCGTAGACGCAGTGGCACACTTGGCCAGCGTCGAAGTGTTTTTTTTTTCGTTCCGGCAAATGATAGCTAACTTCCGCGTGTACTATGAGCATGCCTAATTCTTCTTTCCGTCAACCCGCGCGGATTGAATTTCCAGTAGTTGCACCTAACCTATTGGGAATGTTTTGGACTGCTTCCACTCACCTCCCCATTTCACTTCTTTATTTCAGTAACCGACGTTACTACAAATCAGTCGCTTTTTGGACCGCTTCACTTCTACGCGCAGGATATTACATCGTGTGAGACCAGACTAAATGCGCATGTATAATGTTTCACTTTGCCAAGTGCATTTGCCAAGTGGTCACGTGCAGCGTTTCAATCTACCCGCGTTGCTTGTTGCAGGCGTGGTGCTGGAGAACTCGACGCGCAAGAAATACATTCTGGAACGAGAGTAAGTACAGTGCCATTTTTGGGTCCTGTGATATTCATGGTAAACGGTTATGTGAAGCACATGTTATTAGCACCATAACACGATTTTTTCCACTTGCACTACGATGTTGCTTATCAGTGAAGATGGACCACGCTTGTTGAGAGTGCGCCCTGTACCTGCTCACCTGGAAAAACTGAATTCAGCACAAAACAACAGCGAATTCATTTGCCATCGTGAAGAGGCTGACACCTCGGAGGTCATCAAGAAGGGCTTCATAAAGCGTACGTCTCACTTTTTTTTAATGCGTCGGCATCGGTTTATTTGCCCAACAGTTTCTGCCTGTGTATAGACTTTCTTCAAGGGCTATATATATATATATATATATATATATATGTACAGTGCTGCTGACGGGGATCTGCCCGGACCACCGTCTTTGCACCTTGAAGAAGCAGGACGTGGATCGAATGAGCCCCTGAACAACACTTTCCAATGTAGTGAACGTGGTTTAAATGTCAAATTCGGGACTTCAAAGAGGTGTGACGTAATGCTGACAGCATTTCTCTCCTGTCTAGCGATAAATATGCACTGAACCTTTTTTTTAGTTTTTTTTGTTAATTCATATATTTTCTCAATCAACCACGAAGGAAATGCCAAACTTATTGTTAGGCCAAAAGCCAGAAGGTAGGGAATGTTTTTTTTTTTTTTTTTCAAAACATGTTGCAGGTAACCGTATGTGGCTGTGTCAACAAACATAAAAAGATTTAACTAAGCTAACTACAGTCAAAGTTACTTGTCGACATGAACGAACGGAAGTATTGTGTTCTCGATCAATCACTTTCAGACAGCCTTATTTGGTTTAAATAACCAGTGTGGCGAAATTTGTGGGCAAGAGCACCATTCGTGAGTGTTATTTCCACATCATGAAGTTCTTCATTGCATTGCAAAAATACTATAAAGAAATGTGACGGCAATGAACGTGAGTCACTACAGTGCACTGTCTGGCTCAATGTTGCGTCACGCGAATATAAATCTGCAGATGATAGTGATCAGTGGAAAATGCCGCACCAGTTCAGTGTTTGCCAGAGCTGCTGTACTTCACCTTCATATAACACCTAGTGAGAAGACATTGCTTTTGAGGCACAAGCGCAAACACGGTTGCCCTCTGCGTGTTGTACAGTATTGAAATGTTCTGTTCTGAAACTTTATGTGGTCAGCTAGTGCATTCATAGGTATCCATGGGCAGAATACCGTATTTATTCAGATCTAGGCGTATCCTTTTTTTTATTTAGAAAAATTTGCGAAAATCAGGGGCAGCTTAGAATCAAGGATGCTGTTTATCTGGAACCTTCAGAAACATAACATCACTTTGTGGCCACAATATGGCAGGGAGAACTGAACAAACTTTTTTGATGTACTGCAATGTGGATGGCTTCATAGTACCATAAAAAGCTCAATGCCTTGAGGCTGAAAAGATGTTGCTGATTTTACCAGGTCACGAAGAGAAATAGAAATGTTCCTGATGACGAATATTATACAGGCGAAAGCAAGGAAAATCGTAAATGTTCAAGGCATCACTTGGAATAAGTTCCGATACCTGTCTACTTTGATATGTCAACAGACCATAAAATGCGCATTCATTATGCAGTAGAATGCCTGTCTTGTTTGGCTTACACTAAAGAAAGCTTTTTTCTTTCTTTCTGACATTCCCAATTCTGAGAGTCTGCTTAGCTTAGAGAAAATATGGCAAATATTGTTCAGTTAAAACCATAGAGAATCTCACAATTAACTGCAGGGTCTTCATCATAGCATCCATTCATAAAGACTGGCTGCGAAACATCAATGTTCGGACTCATAGTCTTGTGCGCTTGAATTTTCATTGCTTTGTGTAAATTAGACGTACTACAACACACACTCTACGTTCAAATTGGGGTTCCGCATATTAGGTATGTGTTTTCAAAAATACATTTTTTTTAAAATTTCTTATTTCTATCCCCAAAACATTATTTTTGCAAAAATAATTTATTGTGTCAAGCTTTCGCATGTTTCTTTTTTTCATGGTAGATGTCTGCTGCACTAATATTGTTGACGCTGAAATGGGCTGTCACTGCATATTTTGCTCTTCATTGCTGTAGTTGTGTCCAATCCACAGAATAACAAAGTTTTCGAGAAGCAGTCTAACAAGGGCATAATGCCACATAGCAATGTGACCATGCAAGAAGTAAGAGTGACAGCATTTCATAGAATGAAATGAATAGAATGAGACATGACTTATTACGTTATGCATTTACAGAACTCCAACAAGTAACAGGTAAAAATAAATGACTGGGTAGATCCAACCCTGCATTATTATTAGTGAACTTGCCCAGTTCATGCAACGCAGTGGCCACTGCAGGAAGATTGCAAAGGCCCTGGTGTGTGCTCCCCTGACACCTCTGCGCACCCTCACCAGCTTCTTGTCACAGTCGCAGGCAAAATGAATCCAAATAAGGGGGAAAAAAAAGTTAATATTTGCTTGGGCAGCTGGCTTACGTGTGACCTTGACCTCATTACAGTGAACTAGAATATATGGGCAGTGCACTGACTGACCCGTACTGCGCAATGTCATGCAAAGTAGTGTTCGCAGCGGTGGCACAGTCGTCGCTTACTATTGAACACATTCAGCCAAATCGTAGCTGCATACAGGCCGGGCTCATGCTCAAGACGCCCTCCACTGTGATGCATCTTCAATAGTCTGTTATTACAACAGTCTCTAGCGATACAAAAAGTGGTACGCTGAGAGGCATGGTCGTGCCACTCAAAATGTTTCTAGTACACTCTGACTTTGTTGGACTGCTTTTACTGAGTGTATTACACTTGATGCAAACAATGCCACAAAGGCTACTTCACTCACTGCTTGCATTCGGGACCAAACTATAGTGTGGCCCATATGAAAAATAGTTATGTAGGTGCATGCCATGTAATTTGATGTAGCACTCGGCTTCATACTCTTATGATGTAGAATGTGACATATTTAGTACATGGAGGGCGTCTCAGGTCTGAACCTGCTTGCCACTTAACAAGCAGTGACACGTTTCTGTGACCAGCGGGTGCCGTGCATCGCTCGCAATCAAAGTATAGTGCGTTGCCTACTCGAAAGCACAAATGTGTCCGAACGATAAAAAATTGGACATAACCTCGTGCCCAGAAGTTGTTGTTATATATGAAGTCGTTATTCCATAGAAAGCATTGCAGATCAAAAACGACTGCACTGAGAAACGTGCCCAGTGGGACTTCTTTGTTCACACTACCTGTGTAGCTTCCACACTATTGCCTGCTGCGTATGGAATGGAGTATAGGCTATCAGCTGAGCGATAATCACTGTCTTAACTCGGTTATAAACTTGCTTTTCCACTGTCTCTTTTTCTGCATGCACACACAATTCTCCGACTGCAGGTTTGAGAGCCATGCTATGTGAAGAACATGGCCTCCGAGATTGCATGGTGCCGCATGTCGTACACACAGCAGTGTGCCATAACCTGAAGCCATACAAAGTCCATGCACTTGCAATGCTTTGATGGAGGGTTACACTGCTGGGAAATTCCTGATAAAAGAGGGATGCTTCTGTGTCACTTTCTGACATGAAATACTGCCTTAAGTGGGGCAACTTGGAGCTCAGACCCAATCCCACATTTGTTTTTCATCTCTTTCATTTTATTTCTCATAAGTATGCATTACACTGAGGGAGCCGAAAGCTGCTTAGTGAATATAGGGCAACACTTATTTGTTGTATGAGTTTCTGATGCTTTACTCTGTTTATTGGTATCAGTACCATCCTCAGCATTTTCATAGTCACCTCTAGACCCTCAATACCCTGGAACCTGCACTAAAGCTATTTATTTCTCTTGCTTCAACATAGGGTCTGTGTAAATTCTGTTTTGTTATATTGCATTGCTTATTCTTTTAGTAGGCTTTGTTTAATGTTTGAGGGCACATGGAGCACATTTAATGGCTGCAGTACTGTTTACATTCCTGAAAACATTTTTTTCCTGTTTCGATTTTATCCTGGTAGGTTTCTTTTTCTTGTATTAAGAACAGCATGCCATTGTGACCACCAATCCAATTTAGTCCATTACACTTTCCTAATGCTCTTCATTGACACTCAACCAACTGGCCACACTCACCGTACATTCACGAATTCCTAATCTCGTCAGCTTTTACTTGATCCTTTGCTGTCCAGCCTGTATCTTCCTTTGATTTTGATTCCTTTAACTGAATCATCCTTCAAGCATAAATTAATTTTGTCCGTTGAAAATATAGTTTTAACACATTCACTGCATCTTCAGCTTCGTTAAAGACATGCAGCCACAGAACAAGCTTGAGTTTTATTATGTCCACAGATGAACTCTCAAAGATGCTTGAGGTGCAGAAGTAATATCAGCTATTTTATGTGAATTGTACTTGCACAATGGCAATTCATTTCAGAAATCTGCCTACTGCAAATGATTACTGTCAAGAACAGAAAATGTTCTGCTGTTTTATGTGCCAAAATCACAATATTGTCACGTAGTGGTGATGGTTAATAATACAGCGGCAAAACTGTGAATGACGGAACTAACTTTTTATTGAGTGAACTTGTGCCCAAAAAAGCAAGTTAGACTCAAAGCACAGCAATAGCGGCGAACACGGTTGGCAGTTGTCGAAATCTGATCTGCCGGTCTAGCACGTTGGCTTTTATACACGAGTCATCAAAGGTTCTAGAGCAACCGGTGGTGCCCGCGTGTCTTCCAGAATGTTCTACATAATTCACGTTGCACATGCAATCAGATTACACAAACTTGAATGACAACAGAACCTTTGATAATATTCCAGAAACTTCCTGTACATGCAGGAACATCCCTCACTGAGCGATAACATTTGTTAGATGTTGCAAAGCGCATGCAGCAATGGCGTAGAGGTAGAGAATCCACCTCGCGTGCAAGAGGACCGTGGTTCAAATTCTGGTGCCGTGCAATTTTCCATCGGATAAAAAAAAATATATCCGTGTGTTGACAAAATTGCATAAACAGGCCTGGAGTGTGGCCTGATCCCGGTGACCAGAACCGGTAATGCACTCCCTCACCAGAGCAGGATTGGCCACCCTGGTGCAGTACTTGGCCACAACCTCCTACATGACTGGGGTAGTTGGAGAAGTATGGGAGAGGCCTTTGCCCTGCAGTGGGCGTAGCCAGCCAGGCTGATGATGATGATGAAAAGCGCTCAACCGTAAAAGATGAACAAGTCCACGTGTCAATATAGGCGCACCATAACAGGGAGCTTTGGGTTAATTTTGTTCACCTGGAGTTCTTAACATACACTGAAATCTAAGTATATGAGCATTTTTACATTTTGCCGCTATCGAAATGTGGCCGCCATGGCTGAGATGGAACCCGCAACCTCGAGCTCTGCAGTGCAATGCCATAGCCACTAAAGTACCGCAATAGGTCAAAAACATAAGAAGGAAGCCCAATACATGACAACATACTAACATTGGTACAAACACCCCGTCATAAATCTCGTAACTCTTTTGAATAACATGCTTGGTGCATATTAATCAATTTTAGAGCACAGGTCCAGTCAGAAATGTTTCAAAGCATTAAACCAATCTGAGCTCGAAAATTTCTTATATAGTGGCTGCAATGCACCAGTCTACAATAAACATACAGGTGCAAGAATTTTTTGAAGTGATGCCATAATAACAAAGTTGCAGATGTTTGATGAATGACTGCTCAATCACTATGGTTTCTCGTTCACCTTTGCTAATCTCCCCATGGGTACCCTCTACTCCTTGTTGCCTAATAAAGGAGTGCTTGCCCAAATATTGATCAACTTTATGCTTTGTTTGCAGTCATTGGTATGCCAGAAGACCTACCAAAGCTACAACGACCAATTGCAACTGATTTTGAAGTCATTGATGAAGTGAATGACCAGCTGAGTGAGGCGGTGTGTATGCAATTTGTTGTGGGTCACACTGGTGCTTATGTGATTGCTGCTGTTCTGATTATACCACCTCTCCTACTTTAAGAAAGTTAACACTTCACACACGCACACACAAACACAGGGTGCCCCAACAATCATGTACCGAGACTTAAAAATATGCAACTGCCACATAGCTGGACAGAATCAAGGTAATGTTTGCCGTCACTTGGAGGTCATTTGTGAACAAGGCTCCTGTGGAGGAGCCGAAACGTAAATATCCATTTTAAACCATTTTGGTCGGCGTCCGAACCTCTTCCCTTTAAGTATGCATCATCCCGACCAGACGGGCTTCCGTCATACTCTCGACTTAATACCTGCTACATAAAGGTGTTTTTACGAGTGTGAATGAAGCTCGCAAACATGCACAAAGTGCCTCGAGCGGCCAGTCGTGCGGTAATTTTGCTTGTATTTGTGGGCCTTTCTAATTTGTCATTTGCCTGCAATGAGGGCACATGATTTATGTGATTTTGCTTTCACTGTATTAGAATCCCATTTACAGCTCGATCCCTGTTCAAGCTGGTCTGTTTCGTTGATGTCTACTGTAATTGTCAGATCACGCAAACAAAGTAAGTTCAACATAAGAGCACACAAAAAACAGGCATGATTGCAGTGTGTCTCTTTATTTGCCTTTACGGGGCCCTTTTGGTCTTCACTCTGTTTTGTAGTTATAAGTGGAGTGAACTCAGGTTTCGAGCTTCATTATGCTGCATTGTAATGGGGCAGTGTGTAATTTGCATAGCGAAACAATGGGAGAATCACAGTCACTTTTGCAATGATGCCACCACAAAGGCACTGTGAGCTACTGGTGTGCTTAGCGTGCAAAACATCAATATGCAGTGCAAGCTTTTTTGCATTTATTAAATAATACATTGTCAAAACAGAATTGAAATTAATGAAATTTTCATAATATAATTAGAACAAACTCCTACAATGCGTTGACACAATAAATCAAGCTGCATCTACGCCATCTTTACTTGGACATTTCCAACCTTAGATCATTGTTTCCTATAGTTTGCTTAATGTTTTGACTGAAATGCAATCAAGCGCTTGTCTGTTCATTCTGTTCATAGGCAAGCATGCTTTCATTATCAAATTACTTTGAAATCAAATGACAAAACACACAAGCAGGAGAGAGCGTAGAAGAAACAGCTGCATTGAACCAGGTGGGCTTTGCGTGCCTCTTTATATCTGTATCAGGTCACCAGGTTTCGCTAAAGAAAAAAAGAAAGTAAAAATGAACTGAGAAAATGGGAAATTTGAGCACAGCTCTATACGTGTTTTCATTTCACTATATATTGAGGCAAAGAATTTGAGAAACATGTAGCTGAGCCGGTGATAGCCGAAAATCTGAGCGGCGGGTCAAGCGTGTCGGCTTTTGTAGATGACTTCTTCAAGGTTCCAGTGCAATCACTGGTGCTGTGTGGCTTCCAGAAAGTACTACACAATTCACAATCACATTACAAAACAATCACAAAGTCGGCTGAAGATATTCGTAATGAAAAATATCAGAGAGCCTGCTTGACTGATATATTAAGACACAGTAGTATTGGTGGAAAGTTATTATGGATCATTAGTCACAGTGGCGCAGTCATTTGTAACTTGCACTACCTTGATCTGCACTGCTGCATTCAGCATCTGTTGCTCTTATTTTTCTCTTTAAAGATTGCAGCAATAAAGAAGGCACAGGCTATTTCTGTTGCATTTGAAGGCGTGAAAGTTGGACGTCATGGCTCTCTCTCTGTTTTGGCGGTGAGTTTCACTCCCAATTTCTTCGTGGCTGACGCTAGTCCATAGTCATTATCATTGTTTGCAGTACAGTGCAGAAAGTGTTTTGTGGTGAACACTTAACTAAAGCAAAAAAGTATGTGTATTGCTCAAAATTTAATTACATGTACCATTGGTACATAGTTTGGCAAACCATTCCTACTGAAGTTTCTTGAATGAAACTGCTACAGGCATCAACCTTTTTCTCAATACCACCCTGCAAGTATTGTCCATCTTTGATGAAGTACTATTACTTAAGCATTTTAGCAGTCACATGTACAATTCAACACACTCTTAAAGGGAACACTTAATTTATAATATATGCATAATGACTACTTTATTTCTTTGACCGTGTTGCAAAAAAGTGACTAACATGATGACATCCATGAGTAATCGTGTCATCTACAGGCTTTCAGCACATACCTCAGCTGTAATTCTTGATGGAATACTAGTTAGGCATTCCATTTAACATAGACCATACTTCACATTTGTTGTCTCCAAGGACTCATCTCGTAAAGCTGCTTTTTAGACACCCTTTTAAGGATGTCATTCACATAAAGGTCCTGTGGGTTTACAAGCTCACCATAAGTGTTTGGAGATTAAACATGATATGGTTGTTTACTGTCCTATGCTGTTACACAAAGCACGAAATAAAAGAAACCAACACAACTGACGTTGGTGAAATAGTGTAGCACAATAAACAGAACCATGTCGTTCCAACTAGCCCTTGTCGAAGTCTTATTGAACATCATGACATGGTCATCAAAATTTTTAGCCAGCCATTCCTGTGTCACTGAAGTCATCTGTGCGGGTGCTAAGCCTTGCTACACAAACGGCTCTGAACCATTGGGCATGTTTTGTTAGCATGTTGCAGTATCCATCCAGAGGCAAATGGGGATGTAATTAACCTACCCGAGGCCTTGTGCTGTATGGATAATTGAGAAAAGATAAATGGATCTGTGGTGGACAGTAGTATAAGATGGTGGAATATTGGTGGGGACGCAAAGGCAGGAAGCATTATAGATTTCAGGGCAATAAATTTTGGTCAGGCTTGATGGTTTATTAACATTGACCAAGGGTCTTAAGGGCCTGTAATAAGCGCAGAACAAAGGTAAATTTAATGTGTTTGGTGGCATCTGCAGCCTTCTGTTTCAAATGGGATGCTCATAATATTCATACATATACCACATTCTGATGGCATGCTTTGTACTTGGTCTGATCAGTGTGCCGGGGTCATTAATGCAAATTTTCTCAGCTCGATTCATTAAGTCGGTCGGTCATGCTAACAGTATTCTATCATTGGAGACACCTGATTTTTTTTTCCTGATGGCACACTTTATTTTTAGTCAACTAGTTCTTATGTGCAGGCAGGTTGATGCAGACATTTGAAAACTTTCCTAACACAGTGATGTGTGATAGGTAGACTGTTTGTTATGAATTTTTAAGGTAGGTGTGGCACTCCTTTTTCTTTTGTTCTTTCACAGGTTGCAACCTCATCAAAAGTGTACATATTTGATGTTCAGTCATTGAAGAAGGCATTGTTTGACCATGGGTTGAAGGAAATCTTGGAATCTAGTGACATTGAAAAGGTAATGTCGCCCCCTATTTTTTTCCGACACTGGAATTGTTTTTCTCTGTAGATAACTATCCAATTATTTTCATTCCATTCACTTGCAACCGTGTGTACTGGATGCATTACTACTACTTCTATAGTCCTGCTTGGCTTGTTGCAGAGTGTATGCAGTGTGCAGCTAATGTTGTGTTGGATGTCCCTGTAATACTGTAAAGTCCTTGGAAGTGACTGAATTTTTATGTACAGTGAAGTATTTGACAGGAATATACTGTGGGATTTAAGGTGTGAGGTTCGGCTCATGCACTGCAAACACTCCAAGTTTCCACGACAGAGTTAGCAACACTCTTGCTTGGTTTAGCAGCCTAATGAGTTGTGCTGTGCACGGGAGAAATGAGAAATGTCACCAGTAAGCTGTTGTAGTTGAACCTCGCAATAACGAAATCGGTGGGGAACACCGATTGCAAACCCAGTGACTGAGTATAGATTGAATGCCCATTCGCCATTGAGGCCTGAGCGAGAAGCTACTTCGCCACTATTTCGTACTTTACAGGATTGTGCGCCAACGGAGTGAACTGGACTATAAAGTGGTGCTTAATTAATGGAAACATGGCCTCTTGTCACGCCCGTCCTGAAGTGGTGCATGTGGTTCACTTGAATCCATATTATGAACCTTAACAAGCTGTTTTTTCGGTTTGCCAAGCATTAACTGTTTCATTTTGTTGCAGTTGTTAGGTTTTATCAAATTCCCAAACATCGGGTCGATGCTTTTTAGGGGAAGGAGTAATGCCACGTAGCATTCTTATTCATCCCTTGCCACGCAGTGTTATCATTTATTGCTTGTTGGGGGGGCCCCCATAAGCATCTTGTGTTTTTGCCGGACTTGCGTGCTCCTTATCTTTCGCCGCTTGCTGGTTGCCACTTGCTCGTTGCCACGGGGCATTACTATGCCCATGTTGACGGCTTTTGATTGTGTGGGTACGGGTATAAATACTCATCTCGAAACCGGCTATGAGCATTCTTGTGGCGATCGTCAATGGTGGTGGTCTGCAACACGGCGACACCAGTTTCTTTATTGGGCATGAGTTCATCCTATTATAAAACATCTTTCGAAGGATCCTCGACAACTGCCACCATTACTGTACTGTCATGCTAAGTGGGACAATATACATGCATAATATTAATAATATGATATATCTCAACCACTTGCTCGCGCAGTGCGGGTGGTGTTGTAGTTTTGCATCTTTTCTTATCCCTTACGAAAGGGTAAGCAAGCTCTGGGGATAAATTGGGTGTAGCCTGTTTTTCATCAAACTTGTTCGGGGTTCAAAAATAAGGAATTATCAGGTTTACCCAAGAATGAATGATCCTTGTACAAAGCATGCAGTCTACTACCTCGTTTTGTGAGTAGACTAGAAGGCAGACTGCATGAAATTCTTTTAGTTATGCCAGCTGAAGCTGATTTTCTGTTATCTGAACAGCTACTTCCCAAGTGAATTGTACTGAAGATCCAGGCGTACCTCACATTCATCAAGGCTCTTAAGTACATTACGGAAGAAGGCTCTTCATCTGCCATATTTTCCTTTCGTGAAACCACCTCCACAGTGCGGAAATCTGCAGAACTTCCTTGGTTAAGATAGATTACGCCAACTTTGCAGTTCCAACACTTTCCCATGGTTTGTGGGGTCTCTCCTCCGTGCTCTTGGGACAAAGGAACGACAACACAGTAGTGCAAACAATCACAAGGGCATTTATTGCACCTTTCATAGATCAATGTTTGCTAGCCAAGTTGCTATCCACAAAACATGCCGATGGGCGCGCGACAAATCTAGAAGTCCGACTCACCGCGACCGGATAGCAAGCGAATATGTTTGCCCCATGCTGGACCCCAACGCCTGGTCGTTCGCGTGTACGGTCACGCCAACGGTGGCGCGTTCGAAGGCGGCCACGCGAGACGGTCTCGCAGAAGCATGGATCGGAGCACGTGCGGCATGGCACGTCCGTACTGCTTGCTGTCCCGCCGCCAAAGAGAGCGCCTTCTCTTTCGGCGCCCAAGTCACCCCGCAGCAGCGCGACACTCGCGCCATCTCTCGCACTGCGCTTGTACCACTCCGACCGCTGCGGGCCACGCGGCGCAGCCGCACGGAGACGGGGCTATGCGGGAAAAACATATCAGGGGACGCGTGAGAGTCGCGCATCCCCACAGGTTCAAGTAAGCTACAGGGGTAGACTGAGCTGCCAATGCCCTTGTTTTTGTTTCTGTGCCTATGAAAACTGCCTGAGCCCACAGTAAAATGGTGAATGCATCATAATGCCATTCTTTAGGTCAAAGGTTGTCTTAAATATTTTAGTATTGCCTGCACTTGTGCATTTTGCACTTGGTGTCCATTTGTACACTTAGAGGTCCCAACTCTATGCAGTTGTACAATATTAAAGTATTTAGCACTCTTTAGACTTTAGGCAATAATGAACTAGGCTTAGACCATGACTGGATTTATTAGAGGTGGTCTGTTCACTGGCACCTCCTCCGTAGCCCCGTATTTTTTATTGCTTGTTCAGTTTGTTTTAGTTCTCCTGAACGCTGTTACTCTCCATGGCGCCACAACTTAGCCCTGCGCTGCCCACGCCACACCGCCAGTTGCAGCCTGTCGTACAGTTGTAGTAGCGATGAAAGCGGGGTTGCGTTCTTTAGTGAAAACTTTTCTTGTGTGGTCATATACTTTTAAAATAATTTTCCTTGAAGAAAGCATTGTTTGAAGTGATTTACCGATCTGGTGAACGCTTATAAATATAGCAAACTAGGAAGCACGCAAACTGCAATTTTTACTTTAAAAGTGGCGCTTCTTCATCCTACGATGCCGCTAGGTACGTTTCGCAGCTCTGCGGGAAGAGCCAAAAACAAAAAGGAAGTGGCACCAGAGCCGCTCTTACCAGTACTGCCAAATGCAAAAATTGCTGCTCTGAAAAAAAAAAAAAAACAATTATTACTGCTAACAGCCTAACAAGGTTTAAATATACACACACAGCGTCCTCATGCTTTATTCTGCTTGCTGTGCTATATTGTTTATACGAAGGACAGAAAAGAGACAGACACACGTGTACGCAAACATTCAGCTGTTTATTATTCGCTGGTGCCTGTCAAATATGTACATGAAGGGTGACTGTAAATAAAAAGCAAACGAGATGAAAGGTGAAAAAGAAGCCAACCTACGCACATCTGATTTAACAATGAGAAGTATGGCTTGATCTAACATCCGTCTAAGAATTTAAAAGCTGCTTCTCCCAGCACCACAGAAGGTGTGCTAACGTGGTCTCCCGAGTCATTTTTGAGCATGAAATATGCATCCAAAGTTTCACATGCTTCTTTAGATCTGCATCAAGCCAACGCCTTGGTTTCTTTGAAGATAGGCTTGCAACCACATTTTGCGCCATGCATCACCAAAAGTCCTGGTGACTGGAATTTTTGTCACATACTTGTGTTCTCTTAACCTAATATTAATACATCTGCCTGCCTGGCCTATGTATGATTTTCCGCATGTGAAAGGTATCTTGTACACAAAGTTGTCGACACAATCCAAAAACCTGTTTTCTTTTGCGTGCTTTATTTTGCGTTTGTTTTTGTCAGATTTTGTTTCGTTATTTACTTTTTTACATAAGCCTTTAATCTTTAAAGGAGCTGAAAAAACCACTTTGGTGCCGTGCCTTTCGCCAGTCTTTTTGAGGCCATGTGAAATTTTATGCATATAAGGTATGACAGTTACCTTCTTATCCTCGCCGCCCTTTGCAGCTACTTTCTTTTTGTTATTTAAGCCTCCCAAAACTTTTTTGGCAATGGACGTTATAAATGTTACAGGATAACCACTGTCCTTAAGCTTCGAGACCTGATGCTGCATATTATCGTTGATGCTGTGGTCACAATTTTTATATGGCTAGGTTAATTTGGCGACGTATTGCGCATGGAAATTCTGCGGCCCCTTTCCGTGTAAGAAAGATACAATTGGCGACTTTACTTATTTGCATAAAAGGCAAATGTCAATACAACAAAATTTCGATGTAATGAAGCAAATGGCCGATCTTATCGGCTTCGTTATACAGTGAAACCTCGTTAAACCGTAGTTGGCCGGAGCTCGGAAAAAGTACGTACTAAACGGTAGTACTGTTTAACCGAAATAGCATGAGATCGCCCACTTACCTGTAGAAAACGGAACTCAGAGAGAGTGCGATGAAAGGGGAAAAAACATGCAGTATTTATTCACTTCGCGCGACATAAGTGTTATTTTCGTTTGATGCCGCGGCGGCCTAGCATGACGATAGCAGCCTCAAACTTACTCAAGCTGCGTGCCAGCTTCTCAGCCAGCCCCCCTCCTCTCGGCAAACACTCGCACGGCAGATTCCTCGTTGGCGTTACGTATTCTCCATGTACGCGCGCACTAGTGCTGCATAAGTTCCGGGGCGCCTTTTTCATTGCCGGGTGCCGGAGTTCGGAAAACTTTTGGTTTGGAATAGTTACGTTATCGCGCCCCTGTTCTCGTTGCGACGATTGCATTCACGAGGCTGACGTAACGCGCAGCTTCTGCCACTGTCGGGCCTGAATCGCCCGTGCTGTCGCTTTCCGTGTCGTCCTGATCACTGTCGCTAGTCGACACTTCGGCAACAACAGAGGCAATGATGGCGAAAAGTCGACCTTGTAGCCGAGATCTCTTTGCGGTCGCAGCAGCGCTGCCGAGCAACTTCGCATTCCAAATGCCACACACTGTAGTCAACAGCAGATCCATGTCGCGGGCCAGCGCCGACTTCATGTCACGTTCGATAGCACAGACGATGTCTAATTTTTCTTCTATGCTGAGCACCCGGCGTCTTTTTTATCCGAGCTTCGGCATGACGCGAGTCCTCGCTTGCGCGACGCCATGACGCTCTCGCTCTCTGGAACGGCGTCGAAATGATGATGATGTTGATGCGGCTTCACGTGCAAACGCACAGGTCGCTTGGAGGCCGTTGTACCGATCTCTGAGGCTTGTTGTTCTGCCGGACCGCCCGGTGGAGACGACGCACCGCCGTGTTTGCGCGACGAAAAGTGGAAAGGCTACGTTTTAACCGATGCGTACGCAATAAGCTGGTACGGTTTATGCGGATACTAAATACATTATGTTCAATGGCCGCTGAGTCGGGGAATTGACTTTACTACTTTTAAACCGAAACTACTGTTTAAGTGGGTACGGTTTAACGAGGTTTTACTGTATCTAGGTTTAACTTACACCTTCACTTTGTTCCCCTATCCCATACACATCGTAGCTAAACTATTATCTACGTCTGGTAACCATGTTGCCTTGCTGTGTCTCAGTTGCTGAGGATTTGCAGTCTTCATATAAACTCCTGAATTGAATTGCCAATTTTTTTAATGTAAATTTTGCTTTTCTTTGTGGCTATAGATTGTGCATGGTTGCAGGCATCTGTCCGACTGCCTTCACCACCAGTACCAAGTTGGCCTCAACAATGTGTTTGACACCATGGCAAGTCTGCATTACACCCTCTGCTCTGTTTTAGTATTGTACATTAGCCATTTTGGCTCAATCTGTTGAATGACAAGGAATTTCTGCTTCTGGCCTCATCTGTGCTTGTGAGATGATAAACACAGCTACTACTAGTAGAAGTAGCTGTTATTGATGAGATTCACATTTACCCTGTTATATCAACACATCTCAGGCAGACTGTGATTCTCATTTTTGATGTAGGGACATAAATACAAATGGTTGTAGGCTATCTGTTTTGACAGCTCGGGTGGGGCAGGGGAACAGGTAGTCTGCCTTGCCCATCTCCCTTACCCTGGCCTTGCATATTGAGTTCCCCCCATGCTATTGTATTCAGATAAAATAAGGGCATATATAAACAAGTTACACTTACAGCGAAAACACTGCCAAGCTTCTTCTCTTCTGCTGTTTTTGTGCAAGGTGCATGCACACCCAAAGAAAGTGTGCAACGCACAGGCAGGCAGACTTGGAAAACTTCTTGAGGGTGTTGTCGGTACCACAGTAAAAACATTTCATAATGCTAGTCAGTGTACAGATAAAATTGATTTTTTCTTTAGAAATCTATTAGCTGCATCTGTATTTTTAAGCGAGGAAGGCCTAAAATATGGTTTTACAGCAAGTACAGTCTAATCTCCATACTTCGAACTCGAAAGGGCCCAAAAATTTGTTCGAAGTAAAAGAAGCTTGAATTAAAAGAAGCAGTCTTTTTTAAAGTATTCGCACACCGTAGCATGATGCACGAATGGTGCAAGTCGTGAAATATCGCAGCGCGCAAGCACATAGCGAACAGGACTATGAAACTGCCCACGCCAGCCAACGCTCACTTCCCAATAACGGCAGAAAATGAAACTTCAAGGAGCAAGCTGATGCCAAGCCGGCAGGGCTGGCACAGCTGGTGTGGAGGTGCGAGCGAATGGAAACTGTCGAAGATGGGGGAGTTATGAGGGAGTCGAGAGAGAGGGCGAAGGGAGTGCAGTTGCGAGGAAGGGCGGGAGGAAGTGGATTTGCTTTCCTGCCAGCTTGCTGGATGGCACTAATTATATCTGCCACCTACCGCCACTGAAGCAGCGGAGTTGCCGAGGCTGGACTGGGCCTCTGCTGCTGCTTGCCTCTGTGTGCTCGCATGTTTTTTCCTTCGTCTGCTGACAGATTGGCACTGTGTTTACCTTCTTCGTCGTTCGTTAATGCGAGTCATGTCGTATCAAGACGACGAAGTCGTTGCTGCTGATCATAATCATGTTGGTGCCCTACCTTTTGTTGCAGCATCTCCGTGTTCAAAAGACAAGAAGGAGGTACTGGGTGTCTCCTTCGCATCCTTTTATTCAGGGTCTGTCTTATACAGAATCAGACTTGCTTTCCATTGGGAAGTCTCGGTTTAGGCGCACCATTGTAAAAAAACAAGCGCAAATGAGGCCAACCAAAACAAGTGATAGCGAGAGCTGACGCAAGCAGACGATAGTGCGAAACAAGTCTCGCTGAACCAGACGCGAGTACGAATAGAGCGGTCAGGCGGGTCCACATGATACCAGTTTCCCGTGTGTATGTCACTGTAGGGGCTCCTTTATTGGTCTCCCCTGCTTGTGGCTCGCTTGCTCCCGCGGCGAGCCACAAAAAATCCACCCAGGACCGATCCTCCCATAATGCCCCAGCCACTAGTGTGGCTGGGGCATTATGGCACAAAGCAGAAACAGTGACCTTGCCATATGAGAGAGGGTGAAATTTCCGCCACGGTATTATTTTTTTTTGCGCACAGCTTTGAAGGGTGTGGGGATGCATGACTCTCGCGCGTCTCCTGATATGTTTTCCCCGCATAGCGCGTCTCCTGTAATCCGGCTTCGCCGCGTGGCCTGGCGCTCGCGGCGGTCGGAGTGGTTGAGGCGCAGTACGAGAGATGGCGCGAGTGTTGCGCTGCTAACCCCGCCTGTCGGCGGGGTTACGTGGGCGCCGAAAGACAAAGCGCTCTCCTTGGGTCAGGACAGGAAGCAGTACGGACGTGCCGTGCCGCGCGTGTGCCGATCCATGCTTCTGCGAGACCTTCTCGTGTGGCCGCCTTTGAACGCGCCACCGTTCGCGTGACCGTACACGCGAACGACCAGGCGTTGGGATCCAGCATGGGGCGAACATATTCGCTCGCTATCCGGTCGCGGTGAGTCGGACTTCTAGATTTGTCGCGCGCCCATCGGCATGTTTTGTGGATAGCAACTCGGCTAGCAGGCATTGATCTATGAAAGGTGCAATAAATGCCCTTGTGATTATTTGCACTACTGTGTTGTCGTTCCTTTGTCCCAAGAGCACGGAGGAGAACCCCACAAGGGTTTCTCATAAGCCTTTTCTCTATGGCGGGGTCAGAGCAATGCTGGTCGGAGGCGCCACCGCGTGATTTAATGCGCTGCTGAGAGCATTGTTGAAGGGCAGTATGTTCGAATTCCGTCGCAAATGCTTCAGCGTTTGAATCACCAGGCATTTTTGCCCATTGGAATACACATAACTGATGGGACCACAGTGCCAGTTCGAATAAAGCGGTAGTTTGAATTAAGTATTTTCGTATTAACGAGATTCGACTGTAGTAGCATGTGCAGCTTAGTATGGTTAGTGTGTGGGTTGGTTACAGGTTAACATCACTACAGTAAAACCTTGTTAATTCGACCCCCATTGATTTGAAAAATCAGATACAACTTCAGATTCATACTCTGGTCCTAGCAAGCGTATGAATGATTTTATAGCATCAAACTCTCAATAATGCGGATGTTCTTGGCTGCTCACAGGTTAACTTGGACTACCCTCGAATCGCCACAAATACTCAGTGTAAAAGAGCAAAAGCAAAGCTAGCACCCAACTGAAACGAAGTGGTGCAGTCCACATTGCCATAGTCATCAGTGGAAACCATATAGGAATGACACCATAGAGGAAAGAAACAAAATTGGAGAGGCCCTGATGTCATGTTTTTGAAGCCAGAAATGCAGTCATGTTGGTGTGCCATCTCCCTTTGCGCCTCCAATCTGCTCGCCGGAGCAGATAGGCGCAAGCTTTGAACTTACGTTGCTATGAACCACTGGAAGTGTGTGCTGCTGAAGCGTGCCAGAACAAAGCCTACGATACTTCTGTAACGGTTTTAGTGAAGCAGACACACTTCTGTGCTTTTCTGTGGCATGTTGAAGAAGACGACGAAGACACGTACCATGATTACTTGAGTGTCTCTGTTGCTGTCTGACACACACATTGATAGACCTTAAACACAACTTTCAAGCTTACGCCCCACACTCTAAAGTTAGCTTGTCTCGCAAACAGAATGTGCTGTGAGAAAGACACGGGCCGGAAAATCTTATCTTGCTTTTCAGACACCAGCTTCGGGAATGCGGTTGCTATGGCAACATTGACACTTGGGGTACCGTATTTACACGATTGTAAGTCGACTCGAATGTAAGTCGACCCCCCCATATCGCTTGACCGAAAAAAAAAAATCAGAGAGCATAACCGAGGGCGCATTCGATAACGAAAATTTATTAGTAGCTGACATGGTCACTGGACTACTAGTCTTCACTAGTGCTGCCATCGTCATCGTTGCTGCGGTCCCACAGCGCGTCGTGGTCCAGCGAAATTTCAAATTTGGCAAACGACCGCACCAGGACATCTTGCAGAACAGCAGCCCACGCCAAATGCACCCAGCCACACGCAGCCGTCAGGGAGGCTCTTTTTACAGGTCCGGTTGGCGTAATTTCGCAGTCTTCTGCCGCCAGCCACTCGTTGTACTCACGGCGGAGCAGAACCTTAAAATTAAGGCGAAGGTCCGGGCTTGTTTCATGACCACGTCGCACTTCACTGGCAGGGACCGATCACGCATTTCAGCGACGTACGCCGCAAGCTTAGCCTACAGCTCCGGAAAGCGTCCAAACTTCGGCACGTGGGAAATTTCTCACTTGCCATCACACATTTCGCTTCGCTGCAGTCGCCACTCTCGCACCACCCGTTTAGAAACATCGAAATTGCGGCCCGCTGCGCAGTGATTTGTTTCTTCGGCGTAAAGGATGGCAGCCCTCTTGAACGCTGCTGTGAACGAGTGCCGAACGATTTGTGGGCCTGGAGCACTCATGACGACTGGGGAAGCATAGAAGTAGCACGTAGCCGGCAGTCAAGTGGAACGCGTCAAACCAATACCAATGCCTTTAAACCACGACCGACTCGTAATAAAGCCGGTCGTGCTTTAAACAGAGAAAGAGAAACCAGCGAGCGGTGTCTGCTCTTCCATGAACTACCGATACTCCCCGCAAGCGCCGCCGTTCTGAGGGTGCCGCCGCAAATTGGAACAGCCGCGCTTCCATCAACTATCGACACCCCCCCCCCCCATGAGTGTTGCATGCACTGTAAGACTCAAAAATGTTCAAAAACCCTTCCGAAAAGCAAACAAACACGCGGGATAGCGAAAAGATACGGGTAGGGCCATAGAGCAAACATAAAATTGTAACTACGTTGCAGCTCCCGTTGGTATCGCTTTTTTTGGCGGGGCCATGTTTCGGTTTCGATTGTAAGTCGACCCCCCAACTTCAGACTTTCAAATTTAAAAAAAGGGGTCGACTTACAATCGTGTAAATACGGTACCAGTCCTAGTGCTCCTTTGTGAAAAACAGCACATGACTTTTACCACACTTTCTCCAACACATCTGTCCTGGCCGGGGCCTCTCCTGAGCTTTCCTTCCCCCATGGAATGACACGAGCAAGCATTTTATGTCTATTTGTGCTGTTATAGCCTTTAGCCTTTATTCCTGCGTTTACAGCTGCGCATGACACTGCTTTTGCCACGTGCCTCCAAATTGCATATTTGCCAACCATTATTGCATTGATAGTGACTACGGTTTTGTCTGTAGCGGCTGCGGCAAACAGTCACCATCCCTGATCATATTGACAGAGACCACAGTATCATACGGGGCAGTTGCAGAAAACAGTAGTTTCATTTTGACTCAGTGCGTGCATTGGCCGCGTGCCTTCAGAATCCATGATAGCGTCGATAGCGGGGCATGGTTTCATTTTGACACGGTGCAATGCACTGGCAATGTCAAACATGGCGGAAGCTGTCGAGGATGACGAGCGATTCTACCACGGCCCGCACGCTGGCATCACACGTGCCGGCTACATTGTCATGCCGTTGCCGACCAGCTCACTGGGGCCACAATGCAAAGGAAGTCACGAGGTCTTCCCTGCTGCGAGCGCTAATCAATCACGAATGACAATTGCTGCTTCTGCACTGCCTTTGTGCAAAATAGAAACAGGACTTCTCATTAATTCAGTAAATAAATTCTGTTGATGTAGGAGGCATTTGTTTCTTGTTCGCTTCATACCCTCGATAATTCGACATTCAGTTAATTATAACATTTCTTTTCAGTTTTGTGAAATCTGAATTAACGAGGTTTTACTTATAAAGCATGTGAAACACTTCCAAAGCTATTGTGCAATATCCCATACCTGCGATACAGGTGGCTGTGAACTGAGTTGTGAAAGTTATAAGAAGCATTTCTTATTTTTACAGACGTCTCGTCTATTCGTGTAGTGTTGAGAACAATAAATATGCAAGATCATCATGGGGTGTACATGCCAGAACGCAAAAGAAATCACTTGGTTCTCTTTCGTGAGTTTAACTGTACAATATTCTAAGAAGACCTCACTCTTGTCACCTAAAAAGTGGCAAAAGTGATTAAGTTGGCCAGCAATGTTTCATGCTTTATGACTGAAAGAGCAATCAGGTTCAAAGGAGCCTGATTGCAACGACTAGGAACTAGTGCTAATTTATGGGGAGGAAGACGGGCTCGCTGCAGTCCACTCAAGTATGAAATGACCTTCAACACTATCTAAGCATTTTTTTAGCCTAGGAAATGCATATGATTATGTTGCACGTAACTTAATTACGCTATGAAGGTGTAGAAACAGACTGCTTCATACACTGCTAAAGAATAATCTGCCTTAGCTTAAATTCAGAGATGTCTTCATCTGTTCATTGTGTACAGTAGTCTCGGTGATACGATTGTGGCTTGTAGGAATTTAAGTGCGACACAAATTTTTTGCTCACCCTAGACAAGAGTACAACATGCTAGAATTCGAATGTAGCAAACTGACTTTCTTTTCACGGTGTTTAATACGAACAGGCCCGGCCATCTGCTCGGCCTCTGAAGATGCTCCTCTGACTCCACAGCATTGCGGTGGCGGTGAATTAGTGGCATATGCTTTCTTTGAATTAGTGCACATGCTCTTGACATTGTCTGTTAAAAGCTAATGCTTTAGCTCAAGACTTCAGCTCAGGCATTGTCGTGATCTTGAGCTTTTGTTGCCTCTGCTTATTTCCATGCCCTGCCAACATTGGCATTGAGTGTTTTAGTCACTCATAGGTGTGATCTCCTGAAGGAGCGCCCAGTTTAATCATGACTATATTAATGATGTTTTACTCCACAACAATTCCCCAAAGCAGTTCATAAACGAGGACGTCTTGTTTTAATAAATTTCTATTTGCATAGAATTATCTCACTCTCATAATAAAGCTTGCTTCACGAGGGGTGCTCTAGCTGGCCTGTCCACAGTTTAACTGCAACGGTTAAAGCTGGCAACCATCTCAGCTACAATTCACCGCACTACTCTCTTTGCTGCCAGGTGGCTGACGTGGTCATTTACCTTGACAAGAAGCTGGAAGATGGCGACTGCCATTTGCCATCTTACGTGCGTGGAATCCAGAACTGCCTCAGGAGTTTCCTCAACCTGAAATACGAGCAGCTGAAGTACACACGCTCAAGGAAGGGTAGCCAGGAGGTATGTTGGTGTTCATTCAAAGTCTTGCATGTTTGCTGCACATTAGATGCCACCACATTGCCATCTGTATCTTCAAAGAAATATTACAGTCGAACCCATTTATAGCGATCCCATATTTATCAATCTATCGGTTATAATGAACACATCTCACAGCATTTACGATTTTCCATTCCTGCCTATTGAAACTGGCTCCAGATATGAAGAACTTGTTCAAAAGCACCATACTGTTACAATGAACACTTAAAACCCAGTTGATGTAAAAGGAGGGTGCATGCTAAGTTCCGAAGCATGGAAGCACAACCAAACTGTGTACACAGCATCCGCCCACTCCAGTCTGACCGCGACAGATTTGACCGCTCATATGAGTGAGGGCTGTGCATGGGTTCCAGAAGCTCAGGAAAGTCACTTGCTTTCAACCATGCTAGGGTGACTGTGCTTTCAAGGCATGAGCGTGCTTTAGGGTGAAGCAGTGCAGTGTACGGCAGCCCTGGCCTCCGATCACGACTCACGACGGCGATGCATTAGTGTGGAGTTCTGGTGGTACTGTGTGCAACCTTGGAAGCGTTACGACTTTGCACCGCTGCACCACTATTACGACTTTGTGGTCCCGTAGCGCTCGTCACCCGTTTCGTGACAGAGCGTTGGTAGCGAAGACTCCGAGCCAGGCGTCGATGAGAATAACAAAAGGGACTTTATACACTATATACAGGTCATTATACAGGACATGAAGGGATCGGCACTGGGGCCGAGAGCTCACAGCAAACGCGACTGTTCCCGCACGGCAACGTCCGGCGAAAAACGCGTGACACATCTCGCTCCAGTCGAGAGCGGCACTGGCTCCCGGTGGGTCGGCGGATCCGGTTTTTCAGGCGGCGCGCCTCCGCTTATAAGCCCCCAAAACCATTGTCACCCAAACGGCCCAACACAAAGCGAGCACTCGACGGTCGTCCGAGAGGTCCAACCAGCGACCGCGCTGGCCACCTGGTTCAATTGTGGCGGGCGCGGTGACCTTCAGGCAAGGGCCGGAGGTCACCTAGTGGATGTCTACGGCGCCGGGCTGTCTGGCACTTCGCGACACGTTGGAACCTGCTGCTCGCCGAGGCTTCTCCGCAGAACACCACTGCCTGGCGGCTCAGCATCTTGACTTGTCAAGGGAGAATTAGGGCGCTCGCAGGATAAATTCTGCATCTTGCAGATTCGGAATCCGGGCTTGTGGTAATGGCACAACAGCATCCCCGCCCTCAGATAAGGCGCCGGGAAGACGAGCTGCCTCCACGTGGCTCGGATGCCAGGCGCGCACGTTCGTCAGGCTCGTCCAAGTTCACGTCCAGTGTCGGGACGCCAGGTAACTTCACGTGCCCAGGTCCGACTCGCCAGGACAGGAGCTCTGCTCACCGCGTTGTCGCCAAGGCACCTCGACCAGCTCCGCTCGGGTCGTTCCTAAGCCCTTGCTTCTCGCCACTGGTCCCGGTTGGTCGTTCTGCAGCTTGCAAAACCGACCGGCAAAAGGCAACACCCAACACGAACAAGTGCCCTCTGTCTCCCGTCAAACACCAGACAAGGCTATAATCCAAATCAACCTAACTGAATTGCTATCCCCCTTTTTGCTCCTGCTGCAACAAGAGGCAGGTGTACGATCTAGTACACAAGGCTCAAACAACCAGTTTTCAACTTAACAACACACCAAAATATCAGAAATAATTAATAATCAACAATAACAATGACAAATAGAATGGTCCCCTTGAAATCACTTGGACCGAAAACATACTACTGAGGAAGCAAATGAGGTCATTCATTTTTCCCGGCGATATTTTCGCGGAATCCGAAGCTGCTTATATTTGCGACCCTGCTTATCCGTGTAGCGGCGGTACAATAAGCCAGATTCCTTGCCAAATGAAACCCTCTTTTTTTTCACTCCCCGTTTGACGCTCTTCCTCAGATCGGCTAGTGAACAGTCTTCCTGTTGCTCGCGAATCAGAGTTTCTCTTTCAACTGCCGCCTGCTCCTGCCAGCTGGCGGAAACCGGAGCGAGTGTGGAGCCCGCGTCGCCTAATTGCGGCGTCGCGTCTATATCGCGGCTAGCACTGCACGCGTCACTCCCACTCACTTCCAGGACACGCTCGCCCAGGCCAGCCTCCGAGCTCTGCCTCTCCCGTGCCTGCTCGCCACTCAAGTTACCTTGATCGGTCCGTGTGCCGCACCGCTGTTCGCTCACCGACGCAAAGTCAAGTTCCCTCGACAGCGGGCGCGCTTTGGATCGCGTGAGGGCCATGTACGCCCCGTCGGCAAAGAACGATTCGCCCTGATCCTTCAGCAGCTGCTCCGAGCTATTTGAGAAGAGGTAGGGAAAGTGCTCCGGGAGGGCGGCTGACACAGCGGCTTCGGTGTTAAGTTTCCCAAACTCTCCTTCAATGATAACCGTTGCAATCGGTAAACAGACACTCTCCTCCTCGGCCACTTGCCGTATCCTAGCACACTCTCCCGTAAAATCACTCGAGGAGACGAAAGACGGGTGAACAACGTCCATAGTTGCTGCAGAGTCCCGAAGTGCACGGCACTTCTTACCGTTTATCTTAATTTCCTGCACATAGGGCTCTAATAGACGTATGTTTTTGTGAGTTTCCTGTATTGTTGCAAAAGCAATTCTCTCTGGGCAGCTTGCAGCGATGTGCCCTTGCTTTTTGCAATTGTAGCAGGTTAACGATTTCCGTTTTTCAAAAGAACGCGTCGTATCGTTTCGCTGTTTCGGACCATCGTCATCATTCTGAGATGCATTCTGTCCTTCCCTTACAGTTTCTTTGGGAAGGGACTCGTCTTCCCGAAACTCGCGACGCCTGATTTCTTTCCGTTCATCGGGCTCCCCGGAAAACCCATCTCTCCTATCTGCTTTTTCTACGTGCACTGCCTTGCTGTGCAAGCTGCGGCGGGTGTAATACTCTTCCGCTAACTCTGCTGCCTTGTTTAGCTTAACCTCCTTTAGCCTATCTTGCAGCCAGAGCCTGACATCCTCATCAATGCAACGGTAGAACTGCTCCAACGCGATGCATTCGACGATTTTGTCGCGGTCGTCGTAAACCTCTTCGCCCTTCAGCCATTCCACCAGGTCGGCTTTTAGACGAAACGCGAAGTCAACATTCGACTCCTTGCCCTTTTTTGCATACCGGAACCTCTGCCGGAAAGCTTCGGGCGACAATTTGTACTTTCGCAGTAGCGCTTCCTTCACATCACTGTAGCTCTCAAACGCCTCTTTCGATAAGCAAGTTATTACGTCTGATGCCTCCCCAGGAAGCAAGGCTAACAGATTCTGTGCCCAGAGGGATCGCTCAAGGCTATTCCGTTCGCACACGTGCTCAAATTTCACGAGGTATTTGGCCATATCCTCTCCGACGACAAAGGGTGGAAGTTGATCGCGTATTCTTGGACCGTTAGAAGTTAGACTAGGCGCCGGCGAGCTATTTCGGGTCTCCAACTCTTTCATTTTAAGCTCGTGCTCGCGACGTTCCTTTTCTGCCTGCCACTCCCGACGTTCCTTTTCTGCCTGCCACTCCCGACGTTCCTTTTCTTTCCTTTCCTCCTCGCAACGTTCCTTCTCCCTCTTTTCCTCCTCGCGACGTTCCTTTTCTTTCCTTTCCTCCTCGCAACGTTCCTTCTCCCTCTTTTCCTCCTCGCGACGTTCCTTGATATCCGCCCAGGCCTCTTCGGCTTCCTCAGCCGTTACGTCCCTAGTCCTCATGACCTCAAGGATCGCATTCTTTCTTTTGGTTGAGCCCAACTCGATGCCCAACTCCTCACAAATTTGGAGAAGTTCCTTGACCTTGTACTTCTCCATCGTTCACACTGTCCTCCTGCTGTTTACCCTTTTTGAATATACCTGCCGTACGCTACTATAATGCTACTAGTAAGACATATGCAAGTATTTCACACACTGCCCTGTTTACCCCCTCAGCATCCCCTGGTTTTCAAAACACTCTAACTAGGCTTGAAACACACAAGGTTAACACAATGCAACACCAAATCCTTCCCTAAGCTACTATAACCTGTGTCAGAGAAAGTCTGGTGTTTGAGGTAAACTTCAGGCACTCACCGCGCCGAGGTAGCTGATGCCGGTCAATCCCGTAGCTGCCATCCACTGTTACGACTTTGCACCGCTGCACCACTATTACGACTTTGTGGTCCCGTAGCGCTCGTCACCCGTTTCGTGACAGAGCGTTGGTAGCGAAGACTCCGAGCCAGGCGTCGATGAGAATAACAAAAGGGACTTTATACACTATATACAGGTCATTATACAGGACATGAAGGGATCGGCACTGGGGCCGAGAGCTCACAGCAAACGCGACTGTTCCCGCACGGCAACGTCCGGCGAAAAACGCGTGACACATCTCGCTCCAGTCGAGAGCGGCACTGGCTCCCGGTGGGTCGGCGGATCCGGTTTTTCAGGCGGCGCGCCTCCGCTTATAAGCCCCCAAAACCATTGTCACCCAAACGGCCCAACACAAAGCGAGCACTCGACGGTCGTCCGAGAGGTCCAACCAGCGACCGCGCTGGCCACCTGGTTCAATTGTGGCGGGCGCGGTGACCTTCAGGCAAGGGCCGGAGGTCACCTAGTGGATGTCTACGGCGCCGGGCTGTCTGGCACTTCGCGACACGTTGGAACCTGCTGCTCGCCGAGGCTTCTCCGCAGAACACCACTGCCTGACGGCTCAGCATCTTGACTTGTCAAGGGAGAATTAGGGCGCTCGCAGGATAAATTCTGCATCTTGCAGATTCGGAATCCGGGCTTGTGGTAATGGCACAACAGAAGCTATGGCGGCAGCACTCTCTTTTTCGCACAGTTATCCATGCGGCACTGCTTGCACTACGTTACATATGCTATTTGGATGATTTGCACCAATTTGAACCAACGGCTGCTCTAGCATTGCTATCGATATACAGTCGATCCCGGATATATTGAACCCAGATATATCGAATTATTGCCAGTATCGAACAGTTGAAAAATCCCCTTGGAAATCGCATGCAAGAGTATAGTGCTATTGTTCGCGTATTTAAAACTCCCATGCACTGGCATATCAATGTATCGAACTCCGTGCTGAGCTGAGCCCCGGCAAGTGCGCTTCTCCTACCATACCGCACCCCCGCAAGCGCGCTTCTCCTCACGAAACTCTTCCTATGTTCCCGCAATCTCACGCGCGCCGCCCCGCACTCTGAGAAAGGGGCGTGTGGGTAAAATGCACGTGACGAGCAGCACTTGGAGTGCGATTGGGTGTGAAAGGGAAGCGGGAGGGAGAAACCACGCTGACCGCAGGCACCTGTTTCCTGCGTTTTGGTTGGCTGACACCGCTGGCACAACGAGACAAACGAGGTCAGTGCAGCTTGGGCTTGTGGTAGTGCGGAGACGCGGAGCGGTGCGTCTTTCGATTCGCTTTGTTCCTTTTATTCACGAGGCCAACGCGAAAGCTTGAGACTTGTGTGGTGCAGTGTGTTTTTCTTTCCGCTTTTGGCACATGTTCCGGAACCACGGCTGCGAAAAAACACAAGAATTTGGATTTTTCAACAAAGGCGGACATCATTCGACAGGTGGAGGCTGGCGAGAAAAAGTCGTCGGTCGTCGCGGCGTTCGGAATTCCTCGCAACACCCTGAGTACGATCCTCAAGAACAAAGCCGATGTTAAGCTGAAGGCTGTGCAGTCCAGGAGCGTGTCGTGTGCGTGTCCCAACCTTTGACAAGGTCGAGAAGGCGCCATCCCAGGCAGCGTTACAGCACGCGATTTCGTCAGCGCTGACGACGGCGTGCAAGCTGTAGAGGATTGGGCTGATGTGGAGATTGTGGCTGACATCATGGGTGACGAGGACGCAGACTAGAGCAGCGGCGAAGGTTCCGACGAAGAGGACCAACCACCATGCACCGCACCTGAACTTGCATCAGCTTTCAGCGTCATTCGCCGCTGTTGTGGCACAATGGAAGGAGCTGGCCTTTCTTATTTGGACACTCTCAACCCCTGATCTTGCTTCGAAAAGTAATGAGCTTCCCTTTAAACTAACATAAATTGTTTCTTTCCTGATTTCATTTTTCCTCAATTAGTTACTCATAGCAGGTTTCTGTTCCATTGCCGCCACCCATGAGATTATCTCAGCCGCTGACTTTCCGCTTGATGTTCTTTATTGCCATGTTGCTCACCATACAGGTCTCATACTTGTTGGTTAACTTCCTAGGTCATTTGCTCCACTTTGCATCAATACAGTAGAACCCCGCTGTTACGTTCCTCACTGCTGCGTTTTCCTGGCTGCTACGTCGTTTTCATCCGGTCCCGGCATAGCTTCCATGGGATCCAATGTATAAGGAACCCCGCTGTTACGTAGTAGCTGTGAAAACGTTCCCGCATGATACGTCGCAACTTAGCACCCCGAACCGCCTGCTAAAGTAGGCAACGTGCTCCAACCGCCATTTTGGCTTTTGACGAGTTTTGGCTGGGCTTGGCCGGACTTGGCTATGGAACTGGCTGCAAGAAGCCGCACGCCAGTTCGAGAGGCCGCCACTAAGTGGCCACTCGTGAAAAATGCTCTCACTATCATCACTGTGATTACGGTCACCGCATGGTTGTTGGACGGGTCGACTCAATCTAGTAGCGATGGGTCGACTCACAGAGGAAGGAAACTTGGGAGAGGCCCTCACGTCACTCTTTGTGAAGCAAAAGTGAAACCGGAAGTTGGCGCTGCTCGTGGCGTTGCTCCGCCTATCGGGCCAGCTCTCCTCTCTTGTTTACATTTCTCCCACGCCGCGCCGCGCGCAACTGGGCTGCTCGGACGCGCGCGCTCCGCAGCAATACTAAACAATCGTTAGCAGGTTAGCATGACTACGCCAAAGAGGGCAAAATTTCCCGCGGATATTCCTTCGTCATTTGCCATTGCCGTGGCGGGGTGACGACGAGGAGCACGAGCCGCATGATGCCGGGGAGTGGCCAAATCCTAGCTTTGGAGAAGCCATCGCGGCTCTGGACCTCCTCCGCAGGTACGTTGCACCTCACAGCAACGCTGACAGCAATGCGGCCTTCCAGGCTATTGAGAAACGTGTGGCGATTTCTAGCGAGCGAAAGAAACGGCAAGCCACCATTCTAGACTTTTTTAAGTCCTAAGCACACTCTGTGGAAATAAATTGTCTATAGTTGAAGCTGCCCTTTTTTTCATTCATTTTCGGAGCTTTCCTCACTGTTGCGTTTTCCCGGCTGTTACGTTTTTTTCCCCGGTCCAGTGAAAAACGTATGAACGGGGTTCCACTGTATTGTTATGGAAGGATCAAAGAGGAGAGAGAGAGAAAGAAGATCAGAGACGTTGGCTGCTGCGTGTTGTTGGTGGACAGCCATCTTAACTACTCTGACTCATCCTGTATATATATTGTAAATATAGTAACAAGCTTGAGGACAGCTTAATGAACTTGATGGTGCAGAAGAAAAAGCAAGCAAAGGTCACAGATTTGTTTCTTCCGGAATAAAGTGCTCTGGTCGTCGCGCTGTGTTCTTGTTTTTTTTTCACGCGCCTTGGAGGCACAGGTCAGTAAGTTCCCGTTAGTCACGGCATCGGGAAACTGCCTTGAGATGTGTGGAGTTGTTAGAAAAGCTTTTGACATGCATATTTTATATTTCGAATTATCGATATCTCGAACTATTTCACGATCCCCTTCGAGTTCGATATATCCGGGATCGACTGTATACACGCAGCACGAGTTGGTGCAAACGCAGCACAATACGCCACTGCTGTACAAAGTTCCATAGAACCGGTGGTTACAGTTTGTTGACTCTTCATTCACGTTGCTGTTAATGGTTTGCAGTGGCATTATATCTGTGGAGATTCGCACTTTTTCGACCAAAATGGCATTAAAAAAAACAACAAAATAACATTGTGGCTCTTCACGCACGTGGCCGATGCTGCAGCCACAACACTAAGATCATAGCAAAATGCCGGCATGCCTTTGTATTTTCTGCCTCAAGCCAACTAGAATGCTTCACTATTGTGCGCATAATTAACTCGTTTCTCGCTGATAGTAAATTATTTCAGAAATTGTAGAAAAAATGGCGGTAGATGCGGTCGTAGCTTCGGAATGGCAGGTGATTAGAACCGGCCGGGCACCGTTGGGCTACACCCCCTCATTTATCTCTTTAGTAAACTTGCAGTTAGATGCGGAAAAGTGCTGGGAAAAAGAATGAAGTACTGAAAATCTTATTTTTGAACCAAAGAGGTGTCTTCATAAACTTCATCCTCAGTCGAATCATAACTGCTGACGCCTGCTACAGTGTTGCTAATTTCCGCATGCTTTCAAGGGTGATTCCACATATGTATAACTAACGACTGATACAACAACCACTTTTCACGGGACTATCGAGTTCGTTACAAATGAGTTCGAATGTAGTAGATAAAGTTAGATTATAGCACATTCAGAATATGTGTCAGGCTGACCTCTCTTCCGGAATAGTAGAAGATCGAAAAGAATGTAGAAACAGAAGATGGGTGGTGCTGCCATCTCCAGCTTCGTGCACCATCTTTTCATGACATCATGGATTTTGATTTCCTTTTTGGGGCTAGCACTTGTTAATGAATGAGGATCACAGAGCATTATAGAGTATGCAAAGGGTCTTCAGGAGCTTTTTCTATTCACCCTGGTTAAATATGTAAAAGTACAGCGAAATCTTTGTCATCACGGACAGCATGGATTGCATCCAAACCATAAAAAAAAAAAAAGGGATGTTTGTCCTTCATTTTCTTTACAAAACGTGGATACACACGACGGATGTGGTTGTGGACAAATCAGTCACATGACACAACATACATTGGATCACTTTGCGGCTAGAATTCACATGACGGGAAACGGACAACATAGCGGACAATCAACCCTACTTTTGATCACCAAAGAATGAGCACTGGTGTAAATGCATGGAACACTGTCCTCTTTCACTTGTGGCCATCCAGTTAACAGCACGAGCGATGCATTTTCGTTGCGCGCTTCTCAATTCAATAAGTGGCTTTAAGGGGAGACCTGTTTTTCTTTAATTCTTGGTTGATTTCGATTAAAGGGCCCCTGAAATGGTTCGGACAAATTTTGTAGACACGTAGGGTACAGCTTAAGTAGAACATTCGCACCACAATTTAAGTGAAGCGTTACGTATTAATGGAGCTACAAGCGATTACAAGTTACCCTCCTCCCTAGCCATGCTTTTCCTCCTCAACTCGTTCGCCGAGCGATCGGGGCTTAGCTCCGCCTTCACTGGTTCTGCGTCACGATGCGACCTCACATCGTCCACTTCCGGTCGTTTTGGAGCCCGCCCACGTGAAGCCTCTCCACTAGCCGCTTGGCCGTCGACCCCAAGCGAGAGCTATCGACGCAGCGTGCGTTGCGAGCATTCTGTCGCAGCGCCGAACATGTCTGGTATTCCAGTAACGTTTCGACGGAACGGTGGAGGCGTAAACTCAAGCTGATGAAGGAAGTTTTGCGTAGACGTACATGAGCTGCCTGACCGGTCTCCACGGTCCAGCCACCCGTTGGCGCAAAGCTTAACCAGCCAAAGAAAGAGCTAATATTGCTCCAGCCAAGCGTAGAACATTTTTAACATTAACAAAAACAACGTGTTAATGATACACTCCTGCGAAAAATTTACACCAGCAGCAAAGAAGAATACATTTTGTTACTGCTGCTGTGTCTGGTTGAGCTCTATGCCACCAGGTGGCTGCACCATGCAGACCATTCACATTTGCGCTTCTATTCATTCCATGTAACGACACGCAAGGGGACACGGCCAGGCCCTGTCCCCTTGCGCTTGTGTTTACCCTAATACCGGACTCGTGAAACGCTATTGCGTTAGTAATCTTCCGGTGTAAAGCGACGGCCGCGATCGCACAAATCCTGGCGCCGATCGGATAGCGGCAGTCCGATGCGCTGCAGCCAGTCCGCTCGTCTACTGGCTTGCAGAGGGACACGATGTCGCAGCTTGACATATTGCCAGTCGCTACGTTTGCGGTCCACAACGCAACAAAGTCGAATCATAGCGCTCGCGAAAAGACAGACTGACACTGACGACGGAGTTCTCGTCAAAGACGGAGCATGTTGTAACACAAGCAGACGACACTTGCTGTGTGCCGGAAGTGCTTAAGTGTGCTGAAAAATTGTTCTTGTGCGTTCCCTTTATGTGACTTTCTTTTTATAAAAACAAATGAACTAACATTCCAACTATTACGAACATCATTTGTTTACCATAAAGTTGGAAAAATTATCAATCACGCGCCCTGGTCAGCCAATCGGATAGCTCGCCCCACTGATGTCATATTGGTGATTTGCGTCATGTGGGTAAGGGCGGCTTAAAATTCCGCCGCGCAGTGTGCTGCGATTGGCAGCGATGTGCATTTTCAAAACCTTATATTAAATTACACGCTTTACGCAGAGCACTCAGATGCGTCAATTAATGATCAGAAAGGCCTACTCTAACGACTCAGTACGTTTGTAGAAACTCGTCAAAATTGTTTCAGGGTCCCTTTAAACTTGCTAAGTTTATGTATTTCAAGTTTTAAATATACACCAAGTTTTCTCGCAGAATAAATAAATTTACAGAAATTGAAGAAATCCAGCTTTATTGCATAATTTGCTTGGAGGTGAGCTATTTACGAAACTATATCAGGCATAATAATAATTGACAAACAAAATGATGTGAAACTAACAAATATTGCAAATTAGCAAGAATGGTGTTCTAACCCAATTCTATATCAAATGGGAACATCTAACTGCTAAAAATAAACACTTTTTAAGAATTTTCTAATAAATGCAACAGCATTGTTTCGTAAATTTGCACTCTACTCTGCACAGCTTTGCCTTTCTGATAAAAAAAAGGGGGAATTGCAGTGATAGCACAAGCAAAAGCAGACATAGTGCGCCAGAAATATGGCATCATCATCAAAATTGTGGTTTTAAGAAAACAACAAAAAAGATTTCGCAACTATATTCAAAGAAAGTTTAAAAAAAAAAAAACTGCACCAAAAGTCATCAGTAAGCACCAGCTATTGTTCATGGCCGTTTGGTCGTTGCCGGTTGACAAAATAGCATGCACTGCGAGTATGTTTAGTTCCAAATGGTTACACGTTTTCGGGCCCTAAATATTCTCGCAGTGAGCTCCATCCCTACGCAACTTCACTGTGGATCTCGTAAACCACAGTCAGTTTTCTTGAGAGACCGTAATCCTGATTGCTCCGCACTAGCTTCGCAGAATCGCTGCAAGTATAGCACGAGAGAGCGCCGAAATGATTGTTCACTGCTGCAAGTTCGACAACAACGTATGAAGCAGCGTGCTCTGCGGCCAAAGCTGTTGCACTATCAGCGGTCGGGCTCTGTGGCCGGTGTAGATACAATCTCGTCGAACGTAGCTTGCTGATATGCTGTTATCTTATCCACTTCCTCTTCAGTTATGACAGCCCTGTCAATTCTTACATGAGTAGAACAGGCGTGTGGAGATGCATGATCCGGCAGAGCAGTTGAGGCATCGACGTTCGGCGGCGGTACTTCAGCAGCGAGCTGCAGGATACCCTGTGCCGACTGTGACGGAATTGCTTTTGGAAGCTTTATTTATTTATTTATTTCCAATACTGTGAGTCCTGCCGGGCTGTTACAGGGTGGGAATACAGAGCACAAAGTTCACGCAAAGAACGCAGTCAAGTCTTCTTCAAAAGAGTCAACCCTGTTATTGCTCGGAAACACACAAGAATTCAAGTTATTCCACTCAACAATTGTCTTGACAATGAAAGAGTGCTTAAAGACATCAACTCTTGGCACATAAGGCATTATAGCGTAATTGTGGTTAGTTTGTGGTGAAACTCTTCCAGGAGGCTTCAAATACAAACTGGAATTAAGGTTCAGCTTATTGTGATAGAGTTGATATAAAAACTTAAGGCGCGCGATTTTCCTGTGCACAGCCAACGTAGTGAGACCAGCTCTGGCGAGCATGGAGGTTACCGAGTGCGTTTTGTCGTAATCAGAAAAAATAAACCTAACTGCCATTCGCTGAATGCGCTCTAATTTATCTGTTATGTTTTGTGGATGAGGGTCCCAAATTATACAAGCATGCTCTAAATTTGGTCTAACAATGGTAGTGTATGCCTTAAGTTTAGTATCTGGTGCAGCATCTCTCAATTTACGCCTTAACAAACCAAGCTTGCGCTGGGCTGATCCACATATGTTTTCGACGTGTTCATTCCAGTTGAGGTTACTAGTGATTGTTACGCCAAGATATTTCAGCTTTGTGGAACGCTTAACTACATTATTATTTACAGCGTACGAAAACATCAACGGAGTTTTCTTAGTCGTAACTGTCATGCAAACAGATCTATCAAAATTGATTTGCATATGCCATTTTTCACACCAGTTATAAATTCGACGTAAAGCATCATTTAGTCGTTCTTGATCAGAAACACTTTTAACGTGGCAAAACAAGAGGCAGTCATCGGCAAACAACCGCACTGCAATCATAGGATGTACATCAGTTGCGATATCATTAATATACAGTAAGAACAAAATTGGACCCAAGACCGAACCCTGAGGTACACCTGATGATACAGGAAGGAAAGAGGAGCACTCGCCATCTATTTCAACAAACTGTTGTCTGTTGTGTAAGTAAGCCTGAATCCACTTAATAATTTTGGAATTTACATTATACCCATAAAGCTTTTCAATTAGCTTGCTATGGCTAACCCTATCAAATGCCTTTGATAAATCCAGAGCGATGACATCAACTTGTTCGCGACAATTAAGGGCTTCTGCAAAACTGTGTATTGTTTCAAATAATTGCGTGACAGTTGACAGACGCCTTCGAAAACCATGTTGTTTGTTGTAAAAAATGTTATTGTTTTCAATATATTCTACTAACTGTTTACTAATTATATGTGCGTAAGATTTTGCAAGCCGTACAAGTTATGGAAATCGGACGGTAGTTCCTAATGTCTAGCCTGTCTCCAGCCTTATAAACAGGCACAATCCTCGCTAATAACCATTCACTTGGTAATTCACCATTTATTAATGACAGAGAAAAGATTTTAACCAAGAAGCATGCAATCCATTCACAATATCGCTTTAAATACTCATTCGGTATTTTGTCAGGACCAGGAGACTTTTTTACGTCCAATTTTAGCAACATGTCGACTACACCTTCTTTAGAGATAAAAATGCTATCATTAGTATGGTCCTCGCATTCTAAATCTATTGCAGCACTCTCATCTCTTCGGCTGAATACAGAACCGAAAAAAGTGTTGAATTCTTGGGCAATAATTTGCGGATTGTTGCACATGGTATCATTTACAACTATTCCATTGATTGAAGGCTTTGATCGGGCAACGTATCGCCAAAATTTCTGAGGTGATGTTTTAAGGTAATTAGTCAGTGTTGTAGCAAAAAAAGACGTTTTAGACGCTCTTAATTTCTGACGAACTTGAGTGCTAAGGGCCGATATTCTCTCGGGATTTTTTGGTTTTCGTTGCCGCGCACGACGTAACTGACGTTTTAAATGTATTAACTCATGAGAAACCCATGGATTGCTTTTATGTAAACGCTTAGCTCTTTTTGGGACAAAGAGAGATAATGAACAGGTCACCACTTCTGTAAAATACCTCCATAATTTATCTACATCATTTTCTTCCGGCATACGGTCTAAGGCCAATTCTAAATAATCTAAGACGGCCGTATCATCGGCTCGGTTAAAATTATAGACATGAGCTATCCGGTTCTTATTTAAACATTTCATATTTTTTAGAGTGGCTACAACCATCTTTTGGTCCGAGATTCCTTCCACCTCTTCAACATTATACGCAAATATACTCTTTGATAAGGATAAGAGGTCTAAAATGGCGCTGGAATTTCCTTGAATTCGCGTAAGTTTCTCGACCACTTGAACCAAGCCATGTTTCACCATGATTTCCAGCATAAGTTCCGCATGTGGCCTCTCAAGTGTCCCAGAGATTCTTGCACCCCAATTTACTCCCGATAAGTTGAAATCACCCATCAAAATAACTTTACTTCTATCTGCAGTTATTATTGTTAAATGCTGATCAATTTCTCAAAGAACTCAATAAGGCTTCCCGGGGGTCTATAAATTACTCCGATCACCAACGCAAAATGGTGAAAAAACAACTTACACGATAGGCTTTCATGCGCATAAATTGACGGCAGAAGTTCATATCTAAGTGATTTTTTAACTAACAGTGCAACGCCTCCGCCTCTCGACGCCCTATCTGTACGCAGCACATTATATGCGTCGGGAAAAACTTCATCGTCCGCGATACCCTCATGCAGCCATGTTTCAGTTATTGCTAATATATGTGGATCATGTAATAGCGACACGCATTCAAGTTCGTCAACCTTTTTCACAAAGCTGCGAGCATTTACGTTTATCAGCCTGAGTTCATGCTCCTTTCTTTGTCAGTCTTAGCCACGGGGGCCAGCTTCGGCGTTACTGCGCATCCTCACCCTACAGTTAGACTGGGCGTGCCATGTATAGGGGATGTCGTTAATGAAAAGCTTGTCATGAACAAGCCTTACCTTAGATCCTTCATTTTTATCAGTTTTAGCCGACTGCCAGAGCAACTTTCTTTTTTGAAGCGTTTCGTACGAGTAATCATCAGCGATACTTATCCCCGTGCCTTTCAATTTCTTACAGTTTTTGAAGATAGTAGCTGTTTTTTCATTGTAGTCGTACAAGCGTAAAATAACGGGTCGATCACGGTCATCCTTTCTTTTACCAAGTCTGTGAATTCTTTCGACAGACGTCGGTCGGTTTGACACCAAGCCGTGTGAAAAATATGTCCCTGATGACCTTATCTTCTAAGTCTTCTCACGTCTCATTAACACTTTCCTTTACACCAAACACAATCAGATTGTTACGCCGGGCTCTGTCTTCAATATCTCGTATTATTTTTGTTGACGCTGAACAGTGCTTTCGAGATTTTTAACAGTAGCCTCGATATTTGCCAACTTCACACCTTGCTCGGCAAATAAATCAAGCTTCCCTACAATATGCGTCAGCCGTGCTTCTAGTAGCGATTGTTCTTCCAAGATTTTTTCAAGCATTTCTTCAATAGGAGGACCCAGGTTGCTTTCTATGTCCCCGGCCAAAAGGAGTTCCAGGTGTGACCATAGCGCATGCAAAACATCACGGCACTTCACTGGGAGCGGCAGCACAACAAGGCACAAACAGTTCGATCGTAACTGCGAAACATAGGAGTAGTAACGAACCTGTAAGGCAATCCAAACGTGTCTAAACGACATTGTCGTTGTGGTGCCGTCGCTCCCACTGAAGGCGGTCAGGTACGGGTTGTGCCTTATATGCTCGATGCCGGTCGATGACGTGCTCCCGCCTGGAAGGTTCCATTGGCTCATCCCGAGAATGTCACCATCGCCTGCTTGAAGCCATGATGAATCGGGCTGAAGTGGACTGTCGTTGCTGGTTGATACGACACTGGCGATTAGCGGCAGCAATCCCAGGCAATCCAAACGTGTCTAAACGACATTATTGTCGTTGTGGTGCCGCTGCTCCCACGTTTCAGTTTCTTGCACGTTTCCGCCCGTAACAATTCGCGGAATAAAAGATTGTCGGACCTCCTGCATATCCAGCATCGCGTTGGCGAGACTAAGACAAAACGGTGGCTGTTGTCATCGTTTGAGCGCTCGTGGTCCTTTAAGCCAATCACTGCTCACTATCTTGATCATGTGCTCAAAGAGGCTGATAGTAGCATGCACGGCGCATTTTCTTGCTGTTGTTTTTTCGTGACCGCAGTACAGGCAATATTGCTGACCGACGAATAAAAAAATCCAGAAACATGAGCTTTCGAATTATACCAAATTGGCACTGGCAGAGCGTGTAGTTATCAGTTATGCACGACGAAAATCGGGCAAGATTTATCACCAATTTAAAGGGCAACGCTTCTGGACTCGCATCTTTAGGTCACAATAACGGAAGAAATATGCGATATTTCGTAACCAAATTTCCAAGATAGGTGCGTAAATGCGTAAGGAACGTGGAAATTAAACATTTTAGATTGAAATTTTGGGCCGATTTTTGGTCCCAATGACCTGGGTCTCTCCTTAACCCTTTGAAGGTTTTCGCCGTACATGTACGGCGGCGGTTTTCTGTCCCGCAAGGTCTTTGCCGTACGGGTACGGTTCCGACCCTCCGTTTGAAATTTCGCGCCATAATGACGATGAGCGCTCATCGGGAGGTGCTGCCACCTCTTAGCACTTACCAGATGCGTTTGAAATTGGTGCTGCCTTCTTGGGGAGATAAACAGAGCTGATTGCTAGCTTCAGCGCGTCGCTCAGACTGCGGCAACGCCCCTTTGGCGGTTTCGGTTTCGCCGCGTGATCGCAACGAAGGCGCGCGAAACGTCATTTTTTTCTTTGTCAGCACTCTCTTGCAGGGCGGTGGAAGTTGATTTCTATCTTGATTGGCGCTGCTCTTAGCTTGCTTATCAGTGCCGTTTGCGAGGTATTCTCGCTCTCAGTGGCCACGCGCTTTCGCGGTTTCGGTTCCGCCACGTGATTGCAACGGAGGCGCGCGAAACGTGGTTTTTGTCTTTGTCGGCACGCTCTCGCAGGGGCGGCGGAAATCGATTTCTATCTTGATTGGCACTGCTCTTAGCTTGTTTATCACCACTTGCTTATCAGCGCCGTTCGTGAGGTATTCTCGCTCTCCAAGGCAACGCGCTTACACGAGAGGGTGCCTCAGACCTCTGCCCAAGGCAGCCGCACGCAGACATGGCATGTGTGCGCCAACACAACTCCTCGCTTCAAGAGAACAGACACACATTTCAGGTGCGCAGATTGCGATAAGGCGCTGTGCATAGACCCGTGTTTCAAGGAGTACCACGCTCGCAAATACTATTGAACATTTTGCAGTTCTGAGCGATGCGGACACCAAAATACTGTTCCTAATTATTTTTTACTATTTATTCCCGACTAAATACATTTTGTACATTCAAAATCGGCAATAAAGTAATTTGACCACCTGGGAAAGTTTCTTTCAAAATAATTCGACCCTCAAAGGGTTAAACTGAAGACGCCCATTGCCAAACTAAGGTATAATGCCATCATTATTTTCATACTTATAAACGAAAATCTTCACGCGGATTTGACTTGGCAGAATCACTTCATGCGGGCCATGTGAGCGCCGTGGCAACTGGTGACGTATGATCCAATGATATGTATGTTCATGCCGTGGTTTGGTCTGTCCTCTGAATCTGGCTTAATCAGCAGACCAAGGTTTGAGAGACCAGCTTACAGCTCAATTTAGTGTTCTTCTCCAACGTTGCTGCCATTGTACGCAGGATGAAGTATGCGCTTGGGGGCAGCGGCCGCTGTCCCTGCGTCAAATTGATGCCCTGGCGAAGGACGTGGTGTACCTTGGAGAGCTCGCACGTGCTTGCCTCGAGCAGATGCTGCAGAAATTCCACCTGGGTGTGCGGTTTTTTCTTGGCCTAGATCGAGACTGCAATGAAGAGGAGCTGCGATGCTTGCCACAGGTACGTTAACGGCCCAGCATGTTCGAATCCCTAGCTAATTCACACGAGTGCAATTAGCAGTAATACATGGGGAAAGGCACCTCAGCCTTCCCCATTTATCCGTGACTATTGTCTGGGTTGACCAGGCATTGGGAATGGTGAAGGACAATATGCAGGAATGGCAGTCAGTGCAATGGACCTTGCTCTGCCATTTATTTTAAGAAGACAAAAACAACGCATGCGACACCCTCTCATGAACAGTACTTTGTTTTCCTTTTTACAGGTGCCATAAAGTGAATTGCAGTTAAAACTCGATATAACGAAGTCAGTAAAATTGGCAATTGTGTTTGTTAGATTAAAATTTCGTTATGTTGAAATTTCACCTGTTATGCAAATAACTACAGTCACCAATGGATCTTTCTTATGCAGAAGGGGCCACAAAATTTTTCTAATTATCAGGTAATCGAAAAAAGTAAACTTGAACGGGGGGAAAAAATTCATATTGTTGAACTTGGGAGTCGGCGACGAAAGATACGGCTTTGTTCTGAGAAGATATCTTCACATTGGTGGTACGAAGTGAGGCCAGCCAGGTTGGTGCACGTCTCCTTTTCTAGTGTGGCCATGCCTGGATATGGCTGCCAGCATAGTTGACTGCATACTCCGCCAGTGCGCCCTGTTTTAGAGGGCATCTGCCATGCGTGCATAGACTGGGCATGCCAAGATGGTGTTGCATCATGCACACTGTTTTCCCGCGCTTTTAGTACAGTAGGTTGCATAATCTTGAGTTACCCGCCGTGGTTGCTCAGTGGCTATGGTGTTGGGCTGCTGAGCACGAGGTCGTGGGATCGAATCCCGGCCACGGCGGCCACATTTCGATGGAGGCGAAATGCGAAAACGGCCGTGTACTTAGATTTAGGTGCACGTTAAAGAACCCCAGGGGGTCAAAATTTCCGGAGTCCTCCACTACGGCGTGCCTCATAATCAGAAAGTGGTTTTGGCACGTAAAGCCCCATAATTTAAATTAATCTTGGAGTTTCGGAGACACGTTGAAATGCGACACAGACGAAGCATTCGCTCCCCACTACCGGTGATTTTCATGATAGCGTTGTCCCATTGTGGGCGACACTAGTTGCCGCGAGGGCGGAGGGCGTGAAAGCGTGGCTGGCGTTGCTTCGTGCTGCCAGTGTGAAGATCTTGTCAACACAGCATGGAGCAGTGTCGCATTTTCTCATGTATAGCCCACACCCTCAATTAGAGCCCAGAAAGAAAATAAAGATATCCAAGTGTGTAATCCACTGGAAGAACTGCATACAACAACGCTCAAATCTTTGCAATAACAGTGTCCATTTGCAGATTCATGACTCATCCATGTCGTATCTTCGGCCATTGGCTCTGTTTCCGCATTCTTCGGCGATGCTGATCAAGCTGGGTTCACATGGGAGACATTCTCGCGAACGAATCAGTCAAGCGATATATGATGTGAATCGAATCACTTCAACTTCGCAGCTAGAATTCACACAACAGAGGATGAGAGAGCAGATAGAGCAGCCCTCGCATGGGCAATAATAAGGGAGCAAACGCAACTCAGCTGAAAACTTAAATGGTGATTGGCTCGCCAAGTATCGCGAAGCACTTCGCTTGGACTGAGGGAGTGCTGCTGGAATGGTGACGTATGAGTTTGCCGGCGCCGCATGCTCAATTTGCTAATAAATGCAAAATGGCAACCAGTAAAGAGGAGGAGAATCGGCAACCATGAAGGTGGGGAGAAGGGAGCCTCAACACTCAGGGGTGGCAAGAGCGTGGGGTTCCCCAGGCGATGGCAAAACTTTAATAGTGGAGAACCTTGCCTTAAGGCGTGGCTTCATGGCAGTGCGGCATGCGCCGCCGTGAATCCGCACTTCAAGGCAAAATTTGCATATACTAACTCACAACCCAAGGAGGTGGAGAGGTAATTTATTATAAAGTCGGAGAGGTCGGCCTGAGCTAGCATGCTCTGGCCTGCTACTCTGCATAGTCGGAACCTGACTTTACTGTTACAGTGGAATCTCGATGATACGAATCTCACGGAGTCACGAGAAATATTCGTATTAGCCAAAATTCGTATTATCGAAACAATTAGAACTAGCTAAATTAAAGAGTCAGAGGTGAACTAACTCAGGCACACATACGTAAAAAGCATTTATTTCTTGAAGAAAAAGTCTCTAATGTCCTTCTGGTTTTCTTTGTCAGGTCAGTTAGCAGACTTTGTTCAAATCCATAAAAACGCGTGCTTGTCGTCACTGATTTCATCCGTGGCCATAGCATGCCTCAGAACTTCGAGCGCATGCAGTGTTTCAGCCATCGGTGGTGGTCCTTTGCCGTCGCCCACGTCACAAAGAATGCAGCCCGAAGCACAGCAGCCACTCCGTCCGATGGCACGCAGAAAAGGAGGAAAAGCACAGCAGCAACAAAAGTGCCACCGCTTCAAACTCTTTGCGCCCAGTCGCGGCCTCCGTGCTGTTCGGCGCCACGTCCGTGCCTCCGCACCAAGAGAGAGAGGGAGAAATCGCGTAACTGCGCGCTGTTCTCTTTCACTGCCATCGGTGGGGTCGCGTCCGTCCGTGCGCTGGAATCGTGCCAACTGTGGCCTCACGTCCGCGCAGCGGCGCAACCTCCTCCCCTCCTTAGCAACCGGCGCGCCGGTGGGGGGCGCAGCTGCGCATAGCAACCGTGACGTCACGCAGTAGCGATAGAACGAGCGCGCGCGCTTCGGCGGTGGCAGCTGCACCGCCGCTCCTTCGCCAGCCGTTTCGATGCAGTCGAGTGAGTGAGACCCGTAGCTCCGAAGCGGCCCAGTGATTGCGCGCCAAGCGGTTCGGGGAAGCGGCAGCGGACGCCGGATTCCCCCAACACCAAACACCAGAAGAACAAGGAGCAAATGCGCATGCGACGACTGAACATGTCACCAGATGCGAAAGCAAGGGAGGCAGAACGGAAACGCCAACAGCGACTGATTAGATCGCCGGGTACCAAAGGCAGGGAAGCAGAATGAAAGCGGCAGCAGCGACAGGCAATATCTCCGAACACCAAAGCGAATGAATTGGAGCGCAGACGGCAGCAGCGACCGGCCATTTCACCGAACAGCAAAGTCAGGGAAGCGGAGTGCAGAGGGCAGCAGCGTCTGGCTTTCGCCAAGCACACCTTAAAATTTCCAAAGTGTCTTCAGTAACTTTCGTATCAACTGACGCGGGTCGAAAATTTATTCGTAACAACCGTTCTCTAGCACGTTGCAAAGTAATGGGGCTCGGCCGGGACCACAGAAAAATTCGTATCATCCAGAAATTCGTATTAGCCGTGATCGTATCATCGAGATTCCACTGTAAACGCATTGCATTTTTGGTGCGGATTATATGCACAAGGTTATGGTATCTCACTGCTGACTGTCAAATTCAATAAAATGAATTTTTTTCTAATTCAAGTTTGCTTTTTCTGATTGCCCGATAATGCGCAAAATTTTGTGGCCCCTTCCGTATAAGAAAATTCTGTCAGTGACTATGTATTTGCATGAGAGGTCAAATTTCAATACAAAAATATTTTGACATAATGAAGCAAATTGCCGATTTTATCAACTTTGTTATGTCGAGGTTTAGCTCTATTACAGAAAGCATTGGCATAGCCACGGCGGTTCAACCCCCCCCCCCCTCCCCCTAGAAAATTTCAGGAGGTGGGCTCCGAAAGAGCGACAGGGATGAAAGAGAAAGCTTGAATGCGAAAGCTAGGCGAGGGCTAGTAATGGTCCGAAAAAGGGGGGGGTGAGGAGGTTCTCATGGGTACCCTCTCCCACGTACAGAACATTGCGGCCCCACTCGTGGCATGCTGACACAGCCACGAAACGAGTGAATAACAGCCTTGGCACTCTTCGCTCACAACTTGCATACATGGGAGGAGGGTGGAAAGGGGAGAAAGCGACGTGGGATGGCTACGAAATGGCTCCTTTTATGAAACGACAGTGGTTGCAGACAAACTGAGTAAATTTAAGTTCAACGTACGGCACGGCGCATTTCTGCTATTTCCGATAAATAAACCAGCGGACAACTTGTGCAGGTCATGCAGAAGCAAAGCCGCATTAAAGTGCACCATGGGCTCTAGGCGACACTATGGAAGCGATTGCACATCAAATCAACACTTTTGTGCTCACTGTGGTAGCACCGCAGCTATGAAATTGCTCAAGATTGCGGGTTTGATCTCGACTGTGGAAGCCACCTTTCGATGGGGGTGAAATAAAACAACACTAGTGCACCTAGATTTAGGGACACATTAAAGAATACCAAGGTGTCAATTAATGCGGTGTCTGCCACTACCCCACATGCCTCATAATCCGGTCGTGGTTCTGGCAGGCACAACCCCATAATACAATTAAAGTTTAATACTTCTGCCACGATGCGATGTGCCATGTGAGCCAATGGTAATGCTCAAACCTCTTGGAGATTGTGAACAAGAACGCCTTATCAATTAAGTGATAGGTGACATGCAAAATAGTGCTTGCCCTCTTCTGTACGTAGCCGTAGCCATACCACTCACTAGACGATCTGGCTGGAAAATGACAGTGATCTTTGCTGTTACCTGGGCTGTAACAACTCTGGCCTGCAAACAAGAAGATACACGATAGTGCGCTTTCTTGTTTTTGTTTGGCCCCGTTTTCAGTACTGTTCATTTTTCCAAGTCATATACCAGCTAGGTTATCAACATACATTATACAAGTGCATCAGTTCGTAAACGAAATTTGAGTTTTTGTTTAATAGGCATTATTTTTAAATATAGCATAGGGATGATAGCATAATTTGATGTGAAGTGGCCATATGCCTTAGCAATGAAAAACTTTTGTTAGAAGATAAAGCAAATTGTTGTTTCACCAATGCAGAAATGCACATCCTTGTTAAAGCATTCATGTCCGGGGAGTTTGTCTTTGCGTGGTGTAAAAACTCCACATAACTGTATATATATATACAGTCGAACCCGACTATATCGAACCCGTTTACATCGAATTATTCTATATATCGAACAATTTCGGGTCACGGTATAGTTACAACGAGTATATATAGCAAAAATTACGCTTACATCGAACAAATATTGCAGTGACTCCCGATATATTGAACGTCAAGCGGCGGAAAAGTGCCCACAGAAGTTGGCTTTCCCTCGCGGTAGCGGGGAAACCCGGCGGCGCGGCTCCATCCAACCGCTCTCCCTACCGTGACCGCGCTGCCTCGGGTTGTTCGGGCGAGCCGTCGACACTCCCCCTGTCGCGCATAGTGGAGTCTATTAGGCCACATCCTCCCTCTTTCTCTATCATCTTTCACCTGCCACCCCCTCTCCCCTGACGACGCTTCGCCGTGCTCCCTCACGGGTTGCAGAATCAAGCGTCCTTCCTTTCTTTAGATCACTATCTAGCGACACTCCCCAGCATAAAATGATCCTGGCCCGCCTACAGCGCTTGCTCAGACAGCCAGTCAGAGGCTCTTGTGCTCTCTTCGTGCAAGATGGCGAGAGTGCGAGTTCTCTGGCTGCTTCTCTGGTTCATCGTGTTTGCGCCTTGTAGGCCTTCTCCCGCAGTGTTGCCGTGATGAAGCGGCAGAATTCGCCTTTCGTCGTGAAGCTCGAAATCATAAATCGCGTCGAACGCGATGAGAAGTTGGATGTCCCCGCAGCGTGCAAGATTCCGAGGAGCACTCTCGGCACGATTAGGGCTAAAGTGGCCAGACTCGCAACCCGGTGCCCATGGCGCCCGACACATACGCACGGCCGTGTACGAGGGGTTCTTCATACGTGCCGATTTCCGCGTGCTCGGTGAGGACTGTAAATTCTGATGAATGCAATGAAGCCGTTGCCGGTGTTGCCGAAGTTTGGAGCGAGCTGTCAAAATTTTCGGGACATTCGAATCAACGGTGGACGAGTTTGTGAGTGCAAATGATGGTGTCGCGACCACGGTAGAGCCCGGAAACGAAGACTACATCGCCAACATCGTACCGAGCACAAACGAAAGTAGGCACATTGAGGAAAGCAACTACGGTCCTTTGCCCACATCCTCCGAAGTGATTGGTGCACTCGCATTAGTCCGGCGCTTCTGCGCGAATGTGGAAGGTTGCGGCCTCAGCTTCTCCGACTCCTTAGACAACGTGGGGAAGTGCGTGCGTCGCAGGCAGCGAAATTGTCCAAGCAGAAGAAAACGCAGGACTAATTTATGCCAAACTAAGCTAGTTTCGTTAAAGTGATTTTATAAATGGTATGTGCTTTTATGACATCCAATTATTTAGCAGGCTTATATCGAATTATGCTCTATATCGAACTGATAGGCGTTTTTTTGCGAGTTCGATATAGCCGGGTTTGACTGTATATCTACAGACACACAACGTGCGCACGTGCACATACATGCACGCGCACACGCACTATGACGTCTCTGTTGGAGCGATGTTTACTTGGCCCGAGCACTCGGCGTCGAACCAGCCAAAACACACACACCCAATGATGACAATCACACACGCAACTGAAGATGAGGATCGATCAACATAGGATGATGATAATATACAGATGAAGAAGACGAGTGTAACAAACGCCCACAATATATACATAGATTTCAAGAGAGAGGGGTGAAGGAGGGAGAGGAGTGGTAGTTGTCGGTGGAGAACCCTTCCCTCTTCACACACATTTCTGGCCATGCCACTGACAAGGTAATCCACCGAGAGCATACCCCCAGCCTGTCAATTTCTAGAATCACATGTGAAAACTAAGGATTTGCCTCGTAGGTTACGTGCAAAACCTGTACAAGTTGCATGTCGAGACCTTTGGTCTCCAGAGTTAGTGCAGGGGCATGAAAAGGTCAAAATCTCAAAGGCTGTTGAGTGCATCAACAGCAGCACAAAGCTTATTTTCTGAAACCTGCTGTAAACAAAACATTTCTGCAAGAATTACTGCAAGAAAGCTTCCATCTTGTAAGAGTAATTAACAGCCTACATGTTGCCATCCAGAGCCATGAAAGATATAGTAGTGCTGTCAAACTAGTTTTAAAAAAAGTAATTAAATTTATAGACATCAAGGCAATTTAAACAAATAAGGAAATACTCTTTCTTTTTCGCATGTTTGACTTTTAGGACTGGCTGATCTTGAGGATACATAACTTGGTGGCAGTGGCAGTGCCAGGAGTGATTGGTGTGAAATTATTTTAGCTTCTCAGTATCTATTGGCTTTTCCAGACAGTGGCAATTAACTGCTTTGATTTAAATGCAGCTTAACACCTACAACCTCAAAGGCCATCGACTATGTAGGCTTTGTAGCTTGTGTGAAACAGGTAACGGAGTTCTTTCCCCTTAGGGATCACTGCAATGTCATGTTTGACGCATGTTGTATAGTTGTTTGTCGTGCCACCATCTTGTACATATGGGCTTAAAAAGTGTGTTATAATTTGTTAATAGTCCTACCTAGGCATTTGTCACTGCTATATCATGTCCAGTGATATGGTCTCTGTGACTACAGGAATTATTTGTGCACAGGATCACATTTTGCCCATGGGCTTCAGAGATGCTCTCAAGCTTGGTGCTAATCGCTCGGCACCACAGAGGCACTCTAGCAACTATGACAAGGACTGCTCCAAAGAATATGGACCTAATGGCAGGAGAGGTAAGCAGAATGATCTGCCTGTTGACTGTGATGTATGCCACCATTATAGTACCACTTACCCAGTGTATGTATGTGTGTTTTAATTAGAACATTTTGCTGCGAGCCATGTCCTAGAGAAAGGACCAAGGGAGAGAGTGCTGCCTTACAGAAACCATTTATTTTAAAGGATGACTCAAGATAGCTTTATAACTTAGCTGAACCCTGTGATCATGGTTCTCGTGTGCATGGTCACACCCTGTGGGCGCAGCTCTTATGTGCAACAATTTCCCTAAGAAGGTGAGGGTATGTGCGTGTGTGCTGCAGACACAGGAATGGAACACCATAGCCTCATATACTTTCTGTTCCCACGCAATCGCTCCGGCAGCACTGTTCAATCTCCTCGCATTTCACCCAGCTTGCCTGACAGCACCCTCTCTGGGGCGCCATAAAAGCATCTGCAAGCCGTGGCCAGCGTGCTGAAAAAGTAGCACAGCTATGTAGGTCTGCTAAAGTGTGACGAAACCTGTTAGCCTGGACAAGGATAAGCAGCGGCTGCTGCTTATACGGTATAAAGCAGTGTCTGCTATATTGCCGACCGATAATTCGAACTCGACGTGAAAAAAGTCCGAATACTAATTGGGAGTCTATAATACCGGATTTGCCCAAAAATACCGTTTAGACTCGAGTAAGGGTGCACCCCTGTAAGGGGCGCACCCTTAGCTGCCGAAAATTTGGAAAAAAATACCATTGAACTCGGATATATTGAACCCGCATATAACAGATTATTGTGTATAACGAACAGCTGTAAAAATCTCCCTTGAAAATTTTTGTCTAAAATTTTTATTTTATATATTGATGTACCTGTCTATCGAACTTTTTTGTGATCCCCTTCAGATTCAATATATTTGGGTTCATTTCAACAGAGAAGCAGTTGCGTTTGGCACCCCATTGACGCGCGCTTATCGGCGAATTTTCGCTTGCTGCGTGCTTCCGCATGCCGCTACTAGATGGCGAGAGCTGCGCGTTGGCCTTTGTTGCAATGGTACGTCCAGCGATCCGGGGTGCAGACAAGTCCAGGTTGCACCAGCACCATTTCGACAAAAAGGTTCTTCAGTTCCACGTAAGGGCCGCACCTCACCAGTATTATGAGCAGAAGGTGCGGGCCTTGCACGAGTCTATATAGTAAGTGACTTTATTCCAGAAGTGGCCAAAGAAGGTGTGCTGCATTCTCAAATACCGTATTTACTCGCGTAATGAACCCACCTTTTTTCCAGATAAGTTGACATAAATTTGGGGGGAGGGTTCATTACGCGGGGAAAAAAAATTTAGATATTTTTTAGGTCGAAATTTCATGTCACAATGAAGATAGGAAAATCGCAATCCCAACCTTACCTTTATAGTAAAAACACGTACGCGATGAATGTGAATTAAAAATTCATTTTTATTTTCATGCTGCTGGCTGCTTATGGTCTGTCTCACTCGGGCTCGCTATCTGAATCCACGCTTCCACTCATATCGCTTGCGACTTCGTCGGCGTCGTCGTCTTCCCACAGCGCGTCGTCTTCACTGCCGTCGAGGCTGTTGGAGATGCCAGTCTTTTTGAAGCTGCGGACGACCATCTCGCTGGGAATCACACTCCATGCTTCTAGAATCCATCGACAGAGCATGTCGATGTGGGCCTTCTAATCTTACCTGCGGGAGTCAGGTCGTGGTTTCCCGCGGCCATCCACTCTGTATAGAGCCGGCGCACGTTGTCCTTAAAGGGCTTATTAATGGAAACATCAAGGGGCTGCAGCACTGATGTCAAGCCACCTGGGATGATAGCGAGGTCCGTGCGTAACTCGCTCATTCGGCAGCGGACATTTTTTTCCAGATGGCCGCGGAAGCTGTCCATAACAAGCAGCGATGGCAGGAGAAGAGCCCCGGGCCGCCGTCCCCAGACTGTTTTCAGCCAGTCGGACACCAACTCGGCCGACATCCACCCTTTCTCCTGGGCGCGAATGTGGATACCGGCAGGAAGAGTTCCCTTTGGCAGAGTCTTTCTTTTGAAGAAAGACTCTTTGAAGAAAGAGTCTTTACTTCGTTCTGCCGCCGCCGCGCATGCATGGCGCTATAAGCAGAGGTTTGCTTTGCATTTAATAGATGGCACTCGGCAACCTGCATCATCATCATCATCATTGTAAAAAAAAAGAATCTAGAGAAGTTTGACAAATTGGTTCGAGAAATACAAAGAAAATAGCCGAGCGTGGTGGAAACTGCCGTCACCCCATTTCAAAGAGGACGCCCCAGTAAAGCCCTTTGCGCATCCACCAACGAATCATGCAAGGTCAATGAACGATCAACGAAAGCGTGCAGTCGACGCCCGCGTCACCCGCGTTCGCGTCGCCGGTGTTCAGCATCGTTGGCTTCAAATGATGTTTATTTTATCACTGCGCGATCAGACAATTTTATGATCGTCAACAGTCGACAGCGCCGGCCAATTGAGCCGAGATAACGCGAACATGCTGAACACCGACCCTGCGGGCGGGTGCGCGTTATTTACGCGACGTAAAAAAAAAAAAAATTCAATTTTCGACGACAAAAGTGGGGGGTGGGTTCATTACGCAAGTGGGTTCATTACGCGAGTAAATACGGTAGTCACTTTCAGAGGTACCTACAAATTCTTCTGACCAGTGCAAAACACATTGGTGTCTTGGAGTGATGGCATTCTTGGCACAGTGCCAAGCACGCTATCTTGTCACAGTACAAGAACACTTCCAGCCATTGACGTGTCCAGTGCAGTCACGCAAAATATCACAATAATGAAAGTATTACCCTAAAGATATCGTCCAAGAATACGGTCCAACTTTGTCAATGCATGTTGCTGCACATACATACGGTCGCCCATGGCCGTAATTTTCTAGCAATGCCTTTTATGTTACAGTCGAGCCCACTCTCAGTGCGAAAAACAGAAAAAAATAATTTATGATAAAGGTGATAACATCAGCATCAACAATGCACTAACCGAGTTTTACAGCTAGTATATTATAGATTTCCCGAAGCGCACAGTAGACACCAACTGGACGCTTTATAAAAATAAAATGATTGAACTCACTGAAACTTGCATACCAACTACAGTAAAACCTCGTTAAACCGTACAAGCTTAAACAGTAGTTTCGTTTTAAAAGCAGTAAAGTCAAATCCCCGACTCAGCGGCCATTGAACATAATGTGTTTTGCATCGCTGGCCAGCTAATAAGTAATAAAATAATAAAATAAGCTTGTACAGAAGGAACGGGTGCTCATTGAAGAAGGTGTTTGCCAATAACTCCACTTCTGCTGAATGCATTGAAGTACTTTCTGCAGCAAGTATTTCAGAAATGGCCTATTTTCACTTCCAATGCATTTCTCCTCTTCAATAAAAAGTGGTTCAGGGCTCCTTTAAAGGGATACTCAAACTCGGGTTTCCTTTTTTTGTGTTTACCATAGGCAGGGCAACATCGTTTTACAGAAGGAAATACCTTCTGGAATGGCACTTGTCACGCTTAAGTCTTTGAAAGTGCCAAGGATGTGCCCAGCAGTTAGAATTTATTTGTTCCAGAATTTTTATTTAGATGCTCCAAACTGCTCCAAATTTAATTTTTCTCTGCCAGAAATTGTTGCAAATCTCATGTCATTAGTGGCACCACTGCGTGCCTTGTTAAAGATCACAGAGTAAGATAGACAAGAGCACCAACTCCAAATTTTGTAATGCATGTGGTGCAGCCATCTAGTGCCTTGGCACTAGGACACTGCCAGTATTCCACTTCTGTCCCCCTGGTCATGACCTCTCTTTTGTGTGGTTTTCAAAGGCAGTCTTCCTTTCCTGGCTGTTAGCATTAGCACCAAACGTGCATGCCGTGTGGACGCTTCAATTGAAAGCCACCTTATTATTAACAAATGTAACTTTCATAAAGGCACACCAATATACCACATCAGTTTGTTTAATGCAGCCATGACCATGTCATTTGTCATGGTATATTTTCACACATTTATAAGTTTATGAAATACCTCGTGAACTTTGGCATATGACAAGCAGGAGATAATTTATGATTTCTGCCACAAAGCATGGCTCACTGAGACACAAGTTGACACAAGACAATGCTTTTAGAGACAAGTCAATGCTTTTGTCGCATCTTACTCCATAGTGCAGACTACTCTGTCAGTGTGTTAAGACGTAATTCAAAACACGTTTTCCAGCATGTAAGATACACTGTTGGAACTTTACTCCTGTGCAGAAAACAACAGATTTCACCACCAGCATGACAACCTTAGGCATGGCCGTGGATTTTCTTTAATGAACAATGACCGGATGCATAACTGGAGGGAGCCGAGAGATGCATACCGCCGAGAAGAATGCAATCGGAAACAAGATGACCATGTTTATGTCAAGGAGGACGATTATGTGGAGGACTCCTTGCTCAACATAGGGATGCGCCTACAAGCCAAAGACACATCTAGGGAGCTGGCTGGTGAGTTTGTCTTGTTAGCAGTTTTCTGTGGCACACCGAATGAAATTGAGAGTGAAACTAGGTTAATGACTTGCTTTGCCTGAGATTGCGCACAGGTCAAGTTTGTCGAAAGTGGAGGTCCTTTTGGCCCTATTCTTGATCAATGTCTTTCTGAGATGTTATATTTGCTATAATTCTAGCATGAACTTCTTTATAGTGGAAAAAGGTGCTAAAATATCACATGCTCGTTACATTGTAGAACAAAACCAAACTTCAATAGTCCTGGCAAGCTATCGTTATTGCCATGAAGAAAAAAAAGTGGCAGTTTTGACCCGAAAGACGAAGCATTGACAGCGATGGCAAGGTTTCGCGTTGCACTTGGACTCTTTCATTTGGCGCTGTAGGATTTGGAGGTCGTGGCCTTGGAGTGTGGCTTCATACAGAGGGTCGCTCTCTAGCCTGTTGTGCCGGTGCGTCTCGTAACCGGTAGTGGGCCTATGCTTCAGGGGTGTCACACGGAGGCTAAGCGGGCCCACGCAGTCATTCGAGCCTCCTTGACAAGGGTTGCTTCTTTCATGAAGAGTACGAGGTCGAGAGGTTGGAGAAACGGAACAGGGGGTTTATTTACAGAACAAAGGATACCCATACTGGCTTGAGCACGGAGTGCAGTGCATAATTCTCAAAGCATGAGCTACAGGTCAGAGCAGACTACATTTTTTGGGAGAGCATGTCAGGACTTGTCGGCACACACCAGCACTGCATCACAGGTGTCCACTTTTAAAGCAGTTCATTGCCCTAGGTGACTGGACTAGGGAATCTGATGACTGTGTCTCGGCCAATCATAATCGTTGAATTGTTCGCAAAGTCCCTTCCTTGACGTCACATCATTCCACCTGACTCTGCCTCTAATGTTTCGCGATTGCCCCCACATATGCGCAACTACATGGCAATGTGAGCACGTGATGTTGACACCGTTCCCATAGAAGGCATTGGCCCTTTGCATCAATTAGTCGGATCTCTGTGACGGTCAGCTTGCAGCAACCTGGGAACCTTTGCTGCCTTCATGGTGGTTGCTGCGTCTATAGAATCCGATGATAGTTGTCACGTTGAAAGGAACTTCAGTGTTGACCCGCCAAAGTCTATGTCAGGCCTCGTCGCCGTCTGGGTGATGCTGGTAGGACATGCTGTTAGCTTCACAAAGCTGATTTATCCCAGCAAGGCAGAGGAGGCTTAAAGGTTGCTGCCCATGCTAGCCGATCATAACAGCTCGTCCGTGGCTTGGAAAATATTTACTGGCCAACGCTAACAACTGCTGGTCAGAATGAGAATGGCTGGTGACCAAGAAGATGGCTTCGCTCTTTGCAACAACTCCAAACTCCAAATGCTTCCAACCATCTCACAACTAACATGGTAGAGTCAATCCTGGTAACAAAATACCACATAGCTTGCAAACGCCCAGAATCAGCTGTTTACTCATCAGGCTTAACACCAAAATTTCAATTTTTCAGACCGTCTTTCATACCAGATTTCAGTAAGCCATTCAACTGGGAACTGAAAATTTTGACCCCGAAATTTTGTGTCGCCAAAGTAAGCGCTCACATTCCTCCTCAGTTCAACAAAAAATGATTGTCATGCTGCAGGGGAGCAAAGGTGTACATAGAACTAAATCAAAGGCTCTAAATAACCAATGCTTCAACCTAACTTATGCAGCCTAACTTCACGAACAGCCCGTTCATACTGTATCACAGTGGACTACATATCGCACATACTGGTCCCACTGAACAGCCTCGTATACTCTCCAGGTATGTAATCAAAATCACGCTGGCTCTGTGGTCACAACTCAACACATACTTGCGTCTCATGCACATGTTTTCTTTCCTTTTTGTCTTTGCAGGACATGCCTTAAGAGAACAGCGAAACTAAACTTGCATAACTTACGCACTCACAAGAACCGAAAAAATTGTGTGTGTTATTAACTAGTACTTCCACGCACGCTTAACAAGAAACTCCTGCGAACTGCCCTCTACTGCATTGTCCAGCTAGCACTGTGCATCGGCACACAGCTCGTCGGTCTCGCCCGCACAGTCCAAATGATTCATACCTAAATCATCCCTCTTTTGGCTAACGAGACTCGTGGACAGCTTCACTGACGCCTGAGCAGTGCAGCTGTTTCCTTTTGAGCTGTGCAGCTCGCACTCCTGCGAACTGTTCTCAATTGTATCGTCCAACTTACAATGTGCTTCGGCACACAGATCCGAATCCACATGGGCGCCCGTGCCTGTCGGGTCAGCGGCACCCTGTACTTTGTTAAAAACCTTGTTAACAATACCTGCAACGCCCACGCACGGTGATTGTGCCAATTCATTCACAGCTGGCCTAGCTGTCTCTACAGTGCTGTGTTGGCACAGCACCTCGTCGCTTTCACTACAGCCTCTGTTGCCACTAAGGCCTCGTTAGCATATAACACTTTCTGTTCAGCTATAAACATGCTGCTAACCCCACAGGTACCAGAATTCTCTTCGGCTCACAAGAAAAACCTGCTAGCGGCTTCCTCCCACTTTCGCTGCATTCTACCAGAGACATTTCAAGCTGCTGTTCTTGTTCGATTTCCTGCTCCAAAAGTTCGATCTCTCTGTCCAATGCTGCCATTAACTACCTTGCCACTTCCCTTTCTTCCGGCCTATCATTTTCCTGCGAAATTCTTTTCAGAGTCTGCTTCATCTCTTCCTCTTCATGCCTTTTGCTTAGAATACTGTTAGCGAAATGCTTGATGACTTTCAAATCATTCACTTTGAAGAACGGTTTTACGAATCTTGGCTTCCATTAAGTCCTCCTCTACTGCTACCTCGAGCTCGTCGCACAACCACAACAGGTTAGCTCTCATCAAACTTAATATGACCATGATCGTTACTTTATGCTTTGGCCCCACCAAACACTGAAGATGGCAGATGAAAAAACAGCCGAATCAGAGAAGACAGAAGAGGAAAACAAACAACTGTGGGAGGCCATGCTTGCCCAGGGCCAGATGACCAGCGAAAGTTGGTGGACCGGGCCAGGGTAGCAGCGAGAGCCCAGATTCCTGGAATGAGGAAGCCGCCCACCTGAGGTTGAAAATAGAACTTTCTCTCTATCGCTAGCCCAGAAATAAATGTTTGTCTCTCTCTCTGAAATGCCATGTATGGCATGGGAGATCAGTTGCCCTGGGCTATTGATAGTGACAAGGAGCCTTGCAGCGGCAACAATGAGTGATGCCCATTCTGCTGTAGGTCAGATGTAGCGAACATTCCTTTTGCAATTGAGAACAGGTCACCATTCTCTTTCTTACATGAAAAACTGGCAGGTGAACAATTAAGGGCACTGCATGTATAATTTCTTGAAGCATGAAAATCAGGGTGCACATTCCAATTGGGGGCATTGTATTTTTCATCTGAGTGTATGTTACAGTCAAGGGTATGTTGAAATCAAGTAACTAAGGACGAAGCTTTAGCTTTTTGTCGATGTCAAACCTGGAGGTCATCCGACTGGTGTGGCTGGCATTCTGTTCGTGCATTCAAGAAATATTTCACATGAGAACATTTGTTTTCTCACGTTGACACCCTGGATGGTCTAGCCAACCAGTGCCAAAGCACATTAAAGGAAGTAAGCTAGCCCCTAGTCTACCAACAGGTGACATAAATGTGAGACAAATATGGTACCAACTTTGCATTCTCAAAACAGCTGTCCTGACTTCACAGGCTTGGAAATTACATGCCTAGGCTAATTATTTGGTATTAAAGAAAAGGATATTTTCAAACACTAATATGAAGTTCCACTTTAGGCAAGGTGATTACATTTTCGTTATTCTTTTACAGCAGACATTTATTATGGCTTTCAGACGTTTTGTAGTTATGTTATACTTAGAATCAATATTTTTTATTATATAATTGCTTGTATTGTTTCTTTTAGTCTTGGGGAGTGATTAGTGTCATGGTGTAGTGGAAATTCCTGTATATCATGTTGGTGAGAAGCTAAGGATTGTGCATTTGCATGCTTCACTGAGTTTACCTTCATGTGCTGTTTTGAGAGCTGGTGGCTCATCTTGCTGTGGCTTTTACAGTTCCTGACCCTGACGCAACCCGCCAGAACAGTGAGAGTGAGTGCAGGGAACGGCGTGCTAGTGATGAGACTGCTAAACCTGTGCAACAAGAGGTGCCTGTCACTTCGGGTCCTGAAGACCATTGCCCCGTAGTCAACGGAACCAAGCAAGACACAAAGGCAGATCAGGCTGCTACAGACAAGCCCCATCCAAACAGCAGTCTCTCTCGCAGCCTTGAGCATGCACATGGTGTCAAGTCCACTGCGCGTCAGTGCACTATTGCAGATAACACTGCAGATGTTTCTCAAGAAACGCTACTGCATCGCTGTAATGGCAACAGGCCTCTCGATAGCAGTCCTTCCCATAGCCTGGAATGCGACATAAATTATTTTTCAGCTGAACGACCCAATGGAAGTTGTATGTTCCGAGCTTCACAGGGGACATTAATGGAGCATTGTAGTGTCAGTGCACACATAACTGATGACTTGCGAGATAAGCCATTGATCCGGAGCAGCAGCCAGTCTTTATCACCTCTTCGTCCAGTACACTGTCCCAGTGTGCTTGCTGAAAGCAAGGAAGTTACAGGACAGGACCACAATGCCAGCACCATCATGACAGCTGCCAACGTTAAAAATGGAATGCCAAAGTGCTCAAATGCATGGGGAAGCCGGCCGGTAAATGACAAGTCAGAAAACACCTCTTTTCGGCCAGCAGACATGCAGGTCTTGAAGGACTCGGCCTAAACTGAGACTATCATCTCAATGCATTGTTGCACAATACATTCTTCTCTTCCCCGTTGTCACCTGTCGGCAATGATCTACAACACGCGCATCACACATACTAGTCCAGAATGCGTTTATGTCACCAACCACATGTTTGTTTTGCTATATTTAACAGCTCGAATCGTGATGAGCCACATTTTCAGCCATTTTCATGGCACATTGTCTATAGCATTATACTATTCCTTTTTTGTTCAAATCAATGAGCAAGCTTCTCCACAGGCATAATGCAGTATGCCATTTTGATTGACTTTGGGACAAGTAGTTGCAACATTATCATCTCTTTGCCATTATGGTCCATGGTTAAGGTTAGAAGCAGTATTTTGGTGTCTTTTAGTACTACTACCACTGATAGTTAAGCTGCTGCACAAAGAAATGAAACATGAACAGATGGGACTGAGAGAAGTTGTACCTGTTGATGTCTCACTTCTCACATTATCATTCTTTGCATAGGTACATATTTTTCAATTTCGAACAAAAGAGCCGATGACAGGTTTCCTTGCTACAGTCAAACTTCAACATAAGGAATCATTGGACCAAACAAAGTAAACTAAAAGAAAATTTATCACCCATGTTAGTGTATAACCAATATAGATTTATAACAAATGTTTTTATGTCGAATGTGACCACGTCATGAAAAGGTTCAACTGTATTTCCTACATATTAACACAGTGTTTTATTAACATCAATAAGTAAATTATTCGACAGAGTGCATGACGAGTTCAGGATGCCAAATTCTAGCTTTATTTCTCGAGATTGTATTTTTTTTTTCTTACGTACACTAAATAAGGTCAGCTGCAATATAATGTAACTCCTATTTGCATTTGTAAGTAAGCTAGTACTGCCGCTGGTTCATTTGTGAAGACTGCACCCGTGTCACAATTTAAAAATCAAACAAAAACAAGAAAGACGTCTTGTACCACTGAGCCTACTAAGTAGTTAATACAGTTCAGCAGCACAATCAACACTGAGTTTTGTACAGTTTGGAGGGGAGCAGTAAAAAGTCTCTCCTCTAAAACTGCTGATCTGAATTATATACAAATCTTTTCTACTACACGACTTTGTGTCAGCTTTGTCAAGTGCCTCATCCAAGGAAGCAATTCCACGTAGCCAATTGACGTGTGAACTGCAGGACCGCAACTCAAAGTGATCAAGTGCTGTGAACCAGAAGATACTTTCAAGAGACTCTTGTGTGTGCTGCAAACCGTGCCTAAATAAACATCACTGTACTTGCTGAACTATCCTCAAATTACTGATATTGGATACGGCATCCTACGAAACCAACAGCCAATTTCATCTCTGTGTTTCCGCAACCACTTGTTCTTTTTTTTTACCATGGCTCCACTTTATGAACTCAAACATCAATGCCTCAGCCTGTTGCACCATGCTCCTTAAGCAGCAGAAGACGCAAATCAAAATGAGACTAATTGTACAACATTCTATGGGGAAGGCAGTGTACAGCCTGCCACTGTTGGTTTTTGCTTGACCTTTAACTGCAGCTCCTTTGCCACTGCTTTTGAAGTCTTGAGGATTACTGCATTTACAAGCTCCAGAGCACACAGGATCTGCTACTTGTGAAGCCATGGTAGAACTGAATTAGCACAGCGGTTGTACCATGCTCAAGAGCACACACAACATAACTGCGAAGTGACAAATGCCACCCAGAACCTTCAGATAAGGGTTGGCTGTCTACTGGGACCACATAATCAGCACTCGATCTCAGACTGCAATAATGAAGCATTTTTAACAACAGCGTTCTGTGCCACAAATAAAGTAAGTAAAGCCCATTTCAAGAAGCAAACAGTGCAAGTGAAAGCCTGGCACTTCACAAGTAGGTGGGGACTGGCAACTTCTTTCACCATCATTCCCACAAGAATGCACAGTAGTTTGGTCAGAGAAGAAGCTCTTTAAGAAATTGTAGATGCCCAGGAAGCTGCTTACCAAAAATAAACATCCAAAGAGCCATGTTGCAGCATTGCATGCACACTTTGTAATGTTCTCTTTAGAAGCAGGTTGCGAGCAAGTAATGAGTAGATGTATATTAAGGGGCCCTCCAACACTACTAAATGATGCAAGGGTATGCTCGAACTGGCTCGTAATTGCTTTTTTTTTAATGCTGTGTGAATAACCACCTAATATATTGGCAATTGGCTCTTGCAACCTAAGTATTCAACCAAGATACCCCAAAATGCCAGTGAGCAAAACTGCTTTCAACTAATTCCATCGTCCAGTCATGCATTGATGCAGACTTGCATGAACAAATCTGCAAGCCTATTGTGTGCACATAGAGGAGGTCCACATTCCATGGTTGTCTGTGGTAGCCTGCCTTGGTGTTGACAAGGCTGTTTCCATCCTTTCAATAACAACATGCACAAAATGTTAATATATTGATTATGAGTTGCAGAGGGTTTCTCTGAAAGCTTGAACAAATTTCAACTGAACACTGACTTTTTCAGAACACTAATAAAACAAAACAGCAGCAGGAACACTGAGTCCATACTTTGCCATTGCTTCTTAATGCCAATTCCTTTTATTTTACCGTGCTCATGCACCACAACATGCTCTTTCCCTGTGAAATCCATACTGACCTTAAACGACCATTGCAGTTGGCAAGATTTAGAGGCTCTGTAAACAAATGTGCGAGAAGCACTGAGAATTGCCACCCGTAAAGCAGCTTTTAGTACAGATTTTTCAGAAGCACTTTTTCCAATTGTATATGCAAGAATTTTGAAACGTAAAATAAGTGTAGCATATATCGGTATTTGAACTGTTATATAAATATGCTTCCTATGTGCTTAAATCATTTCAGGCATGCGAGACAATTTTCTCGTTCAACCACACAGTTGAGTGCAGATATTATCAATTCTTTCAAGCTAAACTTGTGCTGGGAGAGACCTTCCCCCCACTTAGACCATAATGAAGCAAGCATAACATGCCTTAACTGAAACAACTTCAGATCATAGCAAGCAGATATTACTGCTCAACTAGTTCTGAAGCGAAATTCTCTGTTCACATGTATACATTTGCGACGCTAAATGGCTTGCACAAAGCAACTGCACCAAGTCATGCCTTTGAACATGGTGTGAGCATTTTCGTTTACAACTTGTCACAATGGCTTGTTTGGCAATAAAATCATATACAACACCTCTGCCAGCATAACAATAATTGTACTGCAGTCGCCAACAAACACATACGTATGGGTGTACAAATAAAAACCAGTTCAATGCTCATTATATGAAGCTGCCAACGAAGTGTCGCATGGTTAACTTGTTGATGTGGCTCAATAGCTAAGTTCAAGTGACCAAAAACAAAGGGACTGGAATCCATGTGGGGTTGCACACATTGTCTTGCTGCTGCCATCCTCTGGCCCCGACCCGTGGCCACAGGTGCTTGTGAAAGGAGACTGGGTTGTGGATGATGTGGCTGACGGCTGTGTTGTTGTGATCCCTAATGGTTCTCTCTAGGGAAGCGTTCCTCCGTTAGAGGTTGGGCAGTATGTCTGGGTGGACGTACTTCACCAAGTCTTCTTGACTGCCTATGAACACCACCTTTTTCGCTGTGACCTCGTTGAGCCTGAAAACAAAACATGAAGGACATTTTTTATGCTTTCCATTTCTTCATGACCTTCAACTGCATTTCTGCATGTCTTCAACCTCACAGGTCCAATGAAAACAGCCTTGATTTCTTTGCTTGCAACCAGGAGCCATGAGCACAGTGACAGGCTCAACAGCATTGGGCATCAAGCTGAGCGGTATATTTCCATGTAGAGAACTGATGTATGCTGTACATGGAAAGTGATTAAGAGGCCCTGAACCACTCTATCGAAGTGGAGAAAGGCATTTGAAGTGAAAATAGGCTATTTCAAGTACTTTGCCGCTAAAAGTACTCCAACGCATTCAGCAGAAGCGGAGTTATTGGCAATCAAACAAGGCCTCCGCTGTGCTCTTGTTCCTTCAATATCTTGCACTGCAAAGGCTACGGCACAGTGGGACATGCCCACAACGCTCCGCCTTCTAAACGTCACCGTGGTGCGCAGTTCAAATTTTATTTTGGATGCTAATGTAGATGCCCCAACTTCCGCCTTTGGTGCCTACGATGCACTAGACATAAGCCAAACGCAGTTGGCCTTAGAGAGCCGCAGTGCGCTTAGCCAGTGGCTTAGCCAGTGGCACCCTGTGGCGGCCGCAGTATCTACGCCATGTAGCCCACCGCTGCTTGATGTTAGCTATCGGTCAATAGCATCCGTCTAAGGGAATGAAGAAATAGTGCATCCAATGACGAAATAGTGTGTCTAGAAGAGAGTGAGGACAGGGCCACCTGTTGAAACGAGAGCGTTTGAGAAAAAGGTGATTTCGTGATCTGCTTGAGAGCTCCATGCACTGCGTACGACAGCAAACTTTGGCTGAGGTGTTCATAGCAGCATATGCTACCCGTGGACTATTATTTCACCAAACCCGAGGTGTGGTTCAGGGCCCCTTTAACTCTTTTCGTACTGCGCCCATTGGGCATCGTTATCCAGCTAACGATGGTTTGAAAGCCTGCTTTTGAGACCTTCTGCACCACTCACGGTTACACTGCGCTATCGCATGTGAAGGAGGAGGAGAACTATATCGTTTTCTCAGCAGTTCGATTTTTTCTTTCTGCCAGGCAGTAATATTTAAATGCGCTCCGAAGTTTTGCAATTGTCAATGTAGAAATAAAAAATAACCGCCTCCGGGAGCGGCGCGTGCGCTTCGAAAGATCGCAGATCTCGTGATTCTGCTGCGTCTGCATCTGATTTTATCGATGGATTGAGCAGCAGTGAATCTGAGGATGCTGCCTTTTCGCCAGACTTTGACTCTGAGTGCGACGACATCGCAAACAAGCCTGGAACATTGGAGGCCGCAGCCCGGCACGCGCAACTGTAGTGCTTGCAGTTAAATTTTTGTAGTGGAATAACTGTTCAATGAAAAATTGCAATTTTTTTCGGAGATAGTGCCTATTAGATGGCAGTACATTTCTTATATCTCATAATTTTTGTTGCTTAATTTTCTTAGTAGATACAAGCGTGTCTTTACAAATCTGGCAATTTATATTTTTTTACGACATACATCTTGTTCATAAAACTTCTATGCGTGAAAAGCGCATTCATTCTGCTTTTTGTTTACGTATTACATAAAATATTAAGTGCTGTAGTTTTCTCAGAAAAAAAAAAATCTGGCTTAACCTACAAAAAACACCTATTTTCCCCATGGTAGGGAAAGAGTTAAGAGAAAGCTTTAGCTCAAGGGCTCCCATCTCAATACATGGGAAAGGAGAAATAATTTCTCTTGCCAACTACTGCGCCAAATTTAGTAAAGTTTGTTGCTTCGGTTGTTCTAGTGAATGTACAGAACTACAACATCTTTTTTTCGTGCAGAGTTACAGGTTTGTAAATTCCGTGCTTCTATTTTTTTTCTCAAGCTTGCCAATTTCTGGAAACTTGTAAAAAAATTTAAGCACTTAATCAAAGTTCCGCTTCCATCAGTCACTATAACTCTCCCTCTGAAATGCAGCAAATATCATTAACATAGGCCGGGTGTAATACCAGAAAAGCATATTTGCATTTTACATGTATTTCTACAGGTGGCATCAAAGTTCGGCCAGAGCTAAGGCTTCCTCTTAATACAGCCCAAAGCAGTCGTTTGTTAAACATGCACTCTGTACCTGTCATCTGCAAGCTATCACTTGCCTCTTTTTTTTTTATATTTACCTCCCTGTCCACCTACTTGTCGGTTGAAAAGCAGGTTAGAATGTGTTCTTTTGCCCGACGTCCTCTACCCTTCTTTCATTACAAATGTATCTCTTTCCAGAATCTAGCCCTGGCACATGTTTAGTCTCGTCAAGGAATGAGAAGACAATTGTGTGCCATAGCCACACATCAAGACAACATTCTTGTTTATGCAGGATGTTAGACATCCCCTCACAATAGTTCTGGACACACAATCTCTGCTGGACTGCCAGCTCTTGCAGAATTTCATGCGATTAGTGCTATAACACTTAAGCAGAAGACATTGCCAAGTAACTATACTGTAGGGTGGCAACCAGCACCACAAGATGAAAAAAAGCATGTGGTCACATGATCTAATTTTTGGGCTTTCCACACCGTATCCAGCAAGAAATATCCAATAGATTATCGTGCTCTGATGGCTCCGTGCACTTGTTCACTTGAAACGTCCAAAACTGTTTATGAGCCCTTCGAACAGAGCTCCTATAGTGCTGATCCACCACACTTTACTACAGTAGGCTTCATTTACAGATACACCAAAGCAGCTTGCCATTTGGCATTGAAATGAATTGAATACTGGGGTTTCAAAACCATGATTTGATTGTGAGGCGTACGGTAATGGGAGAGCGGATTAATTTTGACCACCAGGGACTATTTCTTGCGTCCCCAATGCCCGAGACACACGCGTTTTTGCATTTCACCTCCGTCGAAATGTGGCTGTTGAGCCCAGGATTTGATCCCATGATCTCGTGCTTAGCAGTGCAACAACACCATATCTACTAAGCCACTGCAGTGGGTCGACATTTGGCATCATGGGCCAATAAATACTGTTTAGGTGTGGACAGCATGTCTCGCAGGAAGAACTGATAATGGCTTCTAGTTTGAAGTGACAAGATGACTCGTATTTTTGTAACTAGCAAAAGTCAGGTCCTTCGGTTCCTCCTCCCCCTCCCCTTCCCTCCCTTCCTTGTTCATTTGTATTATTGGTGTCACGTGAGAGGTGGCAATGTTTAAACTTGTGCTGTTCTGGCATTGTCCTCTAACAAATTGCACGCAGCTGTTCATAGAATGCTGCCCTCACTCCACTGCGGAGTTGATTGAGCAAAGCATGACGATGTGTTCACTTGGCTTTTTCGTTCTTTTGCAACCAAGCTGACTGGGAGTCCCTCTTATCTTGCGCCTCTCGAAAACGCGCACATGACAAAATGTGTGATCACCCAGCTGTGCCGCCTTTTCACTGGGTGACATGGCCACGATTGGTCTGTTTGAGGGCAGTGTGAAAAAGAGGTTATCTGGAAGCACACACAACAGCACTTGTTGCGCTCTGTCCACACCTAAAGATGCACATCTTGCACCATGTCCGGCATGCGCCTAAGCAGTAAATGTCCGATATCTAACTGCTCAGTCAATGACGTCCTTACCAACCGCGGATGACACTCCAGCACCCCGAGAAAATTGCAGGCGAGTTGAGAATGAGACAGATGCCCAGCCGTTCAGGATAGTGCTTGCTAAGCAGCCAGATGAGGTTTTTGATAAGCGGATAGTCCATGCTGTTAAGGCCAAAATCCTTAAGATCAAAGATGATGCACAGGTTATCGACCACTTCTTCGAAGCATTTCTTGCACGCCTCCTCCTGTACACACAAAAGTTGCAAACACCAGTGTGAGCCAATGAAGCAGGAGCACTGGCACGTGTGCTCTGGTCCAGCAGAGCCTGCTAACATCTCGGGTGAAAGATACAATGGCATGCATTTTTTATTCTAACCTTTAGGAGAAGATTTATGCACATAATGCTGCTTAATTTTTTTAGAGTATTGAATGCTGGGCAAGTTGGTATTCTGTGCTGACGAGCTGTGTTTCTTGTCTCTTGTTTTTCGTGCTATTTTTTGTTAGTTCTAAGTTTTTTTAAGTTCTGCAGTGTGATTAAGTTTTGGGTTTGCGTCTTAAACACTCAGCATTGTAGTTTGCCTGGTTTGCTTGTGCTAAGTTTTAGTTGCCACCAGGCAGAAGAGTCAGACCACTTCAGCAGCTCGCTTTTCCAAACGTATGGTGAGCATATGAAGGTAGTTATTGTTTTTTCAGAAATGGGCAAGCATGGAAACTAAGCTTTTTAATAAGTGATCTTGATTGAAAAATGTGATGTCCATGCAAAATGTGAGATAAACAAACCATCAGCTGGTACAATATCTGTTTCAAGGTTGTAAGTATAAAAACGCAGGTCAATGTAATAAATATGTCATTTAACGTCCCAAAGCAGCACTGTACACAACAAATGAGATCACAATACAGGGCTTCAAATTGCTCCCTTCAGACACAAATTGATTTTATATGCTGGACAAGGGCACTGCTACAATTTGTAACAACAAACCTGCACCAACAACTTTGTCCTTAATCGATGTTCATTGTGCAGCACGTGATTTGTGACTGGCTGTGCTCTGTGTCCCTTAATCCCTTAATTAAGGGATAAGAAAAGAGCAGATTGGGTGAGGGAACAAACGCGCGTTAATGACATCTCAGTTGAAATCAAGAAAAATAAATGGGCATGGGCAGGACATGTAATGAGGAGGGAAGATAACCGATGGTCATTAAGGGTTACGGACTGGATTCCGAGGGAAGGGAAGCGTAGCAGGGGGCGACAGAAAGTTAGGTGGGCAGATGAGATTGGGAAGTTTGGAGGGTCAACATGGCCACAATTAGCACATGACCGGGGCAGTTGGAGAAGTATGGGAGAGGCCTTTGCCCTGCAGTGGGCGTAACCAGGCTGATGATGATGATGATGATGATGATGATGCTCTGTGTCTCTCCATTTTACATTTATGTCTTCCCTGTCCCCAATCTTGCTTCTTAGGCATCCCAAAAAGCAGACATCATTACAAGAAACTGACAATTGTGAATTTTTCACAATGTTTAATTGTGTCCACAAATATTGTCTCTGAACATATTTCAGGCAGGGGAAAAGTGGCTATATTACACACTATATTATGTGCAGCATGCTCAAAATCACCCAGCCAGCTTACAAATTTGTCTGGTATAAATATTTAAAAAGATGAATGAAGACAACCCATTACAAGGAAATATAGTGGCACTACCAGAAAGTGTTCAAACATCTATCTTCCAGCACCCGTTTGTTACATTTGTGCAGATTTACATTACAGGTCGATGCAGGCAACAGATTCTAAATGTGAGCAATGTATTTAATGCTTGTGATTTCAAGTAGTTGCATTGCGCAATTGTAGATGCAAGTTCTGTCCACCAGAGGCTCTTTTTGATGTGTGCTGAAATATTTGTACAGGTACATTTTTGCCTTCTCCCTCATTGACACTTGGCTTCTGTAGCAACAATTTGGTCTTGTGATTCCATGCTTCTCAATTTGTTGAGGCAGTAATCTTGCACTGTTAATGCTGCTCACTAGCACTGGCAGCTCCACATGGGAGTGGCGGCACTGGTCGCCCAGGTCGACCCCCCCTCCCCTTCCCGAGACGTGTCGGCAACAGTGTTGAGTGTGCAGCGATCCCTCCCTCTCTCTCCTCCATATCTTTATGCTTTGACGAGGGCCACCCCTGGAAGTTACCCTCAATCTACGCCAATTCATTACATGTATTATGTTCAATTACTTAGCATGCTTAACCTTTGCAATTACCTGATACTCTACAGTGACACAAACACAAGATTTGCAGGTCCCATGGCAAAAAGAGGGAAAACATTTGAGCCCATGCCCAGCTTTGGAAATAATGTATCCTTCCTTACCAAAACGTACACGATGAATCTAGTCAATTCGTCTATCTCCCGCTCTTGTACGTTATGCTTGCGGGCAGGGATATATATGACGGGCCTGTAAGTCAATGAGCAAAGGTTAATGGCAGTTAAACCTTTACTAATACTGGTGGAATCTCGGCAGTTTTAGTAACAGAACAACACCAGGTTCGTATGTCTGCACAAATAAAATATTCAATAACAAAACCCTTAACTGACACATTAACAAACAAACTGCAATAGAGTGTAAAACTGGGCGACTTAGTTGATCTTCATGGTAATAGCAGCACAAAAATAATTGCAGCACAAGACAGTGAAATACACAGGACAGGTGTTAAACTACTGTGCGTGCAAACAGACTGTTTGTATTTATTGCTTCCTGTGTGCAATAAACCAGTCAGTCATTAGTTCTGCGCTTGATCTGTGTCTTTCTCTGTCTTGTGCTGTAATTATTTTTGTGCTGCTCTTACCAATAAGAAACAAACAACCTAGGCAACATGCCTTGGCTTGTCATAAAATGCCAAAAGTGGCAGGCACCTCACGGCTTGTTTTTATTGTAAACTTTAAATTCTCACCAAGATTAAAATTCCTACTACTTTCGGGATATGTAATAATTCCTCATACCATGTATAAAGGTTAGCTTCTAAACATCAAGAGTATAATCTGCAGGGCGTTATTTATTTCAGTGTACAGTGCTTTCCTTAACAGATCAGGCTTAGTGATACCATAAGGATAACCAGGTTTTTTCGTAAGAGTTTCCTGGTGTAGCTTCATTAATGTGGCACCCGTGGCAACTTCATTTTCTGTAGCTGCTGTTAAGCAGCTCAGATAAACTTTTCAAAAAAAGAATTATGATGAAAATATTCTGTGGAACCTTGTTTGTTCAATCTAGCTACTCTAGGTACGTGGCCACAAACACAACCTTTGAGAAACAGCACATTTACTTTTACCATCACGATAGTGAAAGTAGGTTGGTGTAGTTGCATACCTGCCATAGAAGTCCCGATTGGGGAGAACCATGGCCTTCTTTGCTTCAATGTTTCTTTTGATATCCGGGTCATTTGCACTGATAGACTTGACGCCATATTCAGTACGCCACTTGTTGCACTTAAGAATTGCCTGGAATGCGGCATCGACGGTGCGAAAGGCTCTCAGAAACCTTTTGATGGAGTAGTCATTGTGATACTGCACAACAATGGAGACAACATGAATGAATCAACTTTATTTCTCGTCCGAGCAAGGGGAGACCGAGACTAAAGGCACAATGGCCTGACAGGTCTCAGATCCCACAGTTACAACAGCAGTTATAATTAGTACAAATGAATACACATAAAACACATACATTTCGCACAAGAGGGCAGAATTTCAGTAACAAAAATGATTACAATATTTGTTCATTGGAGTGAGGAAGCCGCACAACCATTCGCACAAATGCTATCTATATGAACTCTTAGGTCATATATGCATACATACACATGCAATAGAAAACAAAATATAAACATTTAGTGAAAGCAAATGTCATCGGCGAGTAATAATTCACTAAGCTCTTTTTTGTAGGAGCTTTCTGAAGCGCTAAAATTTAACAGTTCTCCTACCTTGTTTATTATTTCTATTGACTGATATATGAGTGTTTGTTTTCCATAATTTGTTGTTGTTCTCAGTAAGTGTCTGGTATTCTGAGGTAGTAGATAACAAGATATTTCATCATTGTCTGTTTTAGTGAATAATTTTCATTTATGTATGGTGACCAGAAGCTCCTTATAATATATTTTGTCTGCTCAAAGGGAGTAGTGTTGGAATTATGGAGCTGTTTCAAGGTCTACAAAATGGACATGGTAACTGCAGTATATTCAAAGGATTCGTTTCTGTAAAATAATTGACTTGTAGTTTGTTTTTGAAGTTGTTCCCTAAACTAGGTCCCCGTAGCAGAGTTTAGAGTAAACGAGAGCACTGTATAACTGTTGGTTGAGCCAAAGCGGAATCAGCTGGGTTATCTTGTTAATGATACCGACATATTTAGAAAGGTCATTGCATAGCATCCTTATATGTGAACCCTAAGATAAATGTTCATCAAACCATACACCTAAGAATTTTTGTTCTTGGAAATGGTTAATTGCCGTACCATTGAAATAAATCAGTGTGGGTGTATTGAGTACAGCTCCACACTCATCCACGGGAATTACGGTGAAGCTCTGGCAACAAATATATAGCACTGATTCTTGTGCTGAGCTTATCATTTCAGTGATATCACAAATTAGCAAGAAACTGCTACTGTCATTCCTCTGGTGCCCAGGCTGTAATGAGCTGAGCATTTTGCCTTATGCCAATTTTTACTAGCTGTACCAGTGATTGTGTGTGCATGACTTTGCAATAAAGATGTTGCATCAATGAATGGCACAAATAAGTTGCATGTATTATATATATTGCAACCGTGGCGAAAACTAAACTATTGTGAGTGCACTCACCTGCTCCGGGTCGGCATCAAATATCATCTGAAATGACACAAAAAGGTAACCATCAAATTGCCAATCACTACTAAGTGCAATAACGACCCCAGTCAAACGAAAGTTGCTCAAACTTGTTCTAAATTTCCAAATGAAATGAAATGGATATTTCCAAGTGTGTTTTGGGAACACACTTGGACCCAAGTGGTTTCTCAATTGAACTTGTTATAACCAGGATACAGAAAAAAAAAAATAGGGGGGAAAACGTTAAACCTAGATGGGCCCTAATGTTGATGTGATATGGATATACTTGAAACTCCATTCAAGAAGATTAGTCATGCACGAATACACTGGCAATTCTTTTCAATGACATAGCTGCAGCACTTCACTACAACATATTTGTCTGGTACTACATATGTAAGCAAAATGTTGATCAAGTGGTTCCAGTGGCTCATGAGAAAATGGTAAAGCTTCAAAAGAGATCCTTAACACCAAAAAAATCTAAATGCTTCTCTCCATTGATCACGCCAAAAAAAGATATTTTATTTGAAAAGTGACATTATAATTGTGCTATTATTATTAACTATTTTGTTGTTTCACAAGAGATTACTGATACGGTGGCCTGCAAGTGGGTCCAGTTGGAACCAAGTGGGATACGTTAGCTTCAATGATGTCTGATTGGAACAAACTGGACTTCTTATTATGTACAATTTAATTGCATGGAACTTGGGCCTCCAATGACGTCCATTTGGAACCAGCTGGCTCCCATTAAAAAAGAAATATATACTGAACTCAATGTTTGTGTTTGCTTTTTATTTTTTCAATGGGATATATACCGTTCTACACGTTGTTTTCAGATCGCCACCGCGAGTGCGTGCTGCATATGCATATTAGCCGGCACTTGACGGCTCGTAAATGAAAGCGGATTCAGGGTGTTCAACTCACCTTTAGTCGTTTCTTGAGCTCTTCGAAATCCTCCTCCAATACAGGCGACGGCGTTGAATCATAGTCTGCCATTGCTGTTGACACAACGATATCAAATGTCAATTGCTGCAACGTCAAACCGAAAGCAAGGCCACACGAGCTGTATGTACTAATTTCTCGCGTCATATAACACGGCTCGCCACAGATAAGAAATGGTGCGCAAACACGTATTTCGTCGCTCGCTGAATCACCAGTTCAAAAGCGAATTACAGCGCCAATAATGTCACAGCTAGCTCAAGAAGGGGCTAAAGCAACAAGTTAGTTTCACGATGCAGCAGCTGTCCGACGCAGCGCTCTGTTGATGATTTAAAGGCCTGTAAACAAATTATTATTTTTTCCCGCGACATTTAACTCCCGAGAACCCAAATCGACGCAGAAAAACTAATAATATCGAAGACTTATCAATGAAAAGATCAAACGTATGGCTTGACCAGAAAGGCGTGGGTACGATGAAGCAAGGCAAGGACCGAAAGCAATAACCTGTGATGAACGAAGCAGATGAGTAGTTTTCGGCTTCCCGTGTTACCGAGGACAAGCGTAGCCAGTGTTCTGGGCCTTAATTAAGTGATACATACACTTATCATCGTCAAACTGATAGAAAACCCGCACAGGAACCAGACGTCCGCCGCGCTTCTACGGCCGCCGCTGCTCGCCAGATGGCACTAGTAGTTCTCTAGGATGCGTTTCTGTGTTCTTCAATACGTAAAATGTAAACGTGTTTCTCAGGTACTGCAACGTCATAAATGAGAAAAAGAGGGTGCTTAGGGATCGACTAGCACATAACGCATTTTTGCAAAGTTATAATGACCTTAAAAACATGTTTGATTTACATAAGTACGAACGTTTTATTGTGTCAGTCGCAGGTATTGATTATAGATCCTCTCCATAACATTTTCCGCAGCGCAGATTAAACAGCAGTGCATGCCGAGCATCCGAACATTAGATAGGCGCCACTGAAAGCCACCTAGCGGACGCTTCCAACAGTACACGCGGGAGCAGTAGCAGACGACAACCCTTTGCAGCAAGGATGGCTGAAGTTCGCGGCTGCGATTTCTCCTTTGTTCGGGTGCCAGGCTGCTTCTTCTGCGGTGACAGCTGTAGGGAAGATGCTGACCTCTGTGCGAGCGGGTATGAACACGATGTTAACAGTGTTTGGGACAACATGGTCCACATACGTGCAAGGTGTGTCCCGCAGACAAACGCCATGAACCCCATTTACATGGAGCTCATGTTCACTAGCCGATAAATTTTGTTGAGTGATGCGATCTCTCGATGGTTTTTTTTCATTCTGCCCTTGCCGCAATGCTGCTTCTGTACCTGAATAATAAGCACCCGTCGTTAGTGCAGACTTATATCAAACAAATCCGCATGGTGCAATCTCTGCATATGCCATTGTGATTTTTCTGCCGATGAATACATCTGACATCACCGAATAAGTGCAGTCGAAGTCGCCTCAAGAAGAGTAATTGCCAATTTATCGATTGAAACGCGTACACTAGCCAACGAAGTCACCAAACACACGGGATAATAAAAGCGCGTGTTAGTGCTGTACCGCCGATGCAATTCTGCTGCATACGCCGATGAACTAGCGTTCCCGCTGCAGTTTGTGCAATTTTAACTTCCCCAAGGGAGCTGCTTGGAAACGTACAAAGCTAAAGACTGACTAACTTTTCAGTACTTCTTTATATTACTAGAGAGAGGTGCCACATGATATATTTAAAGGCAGAGTAGCGCCAGTCAAAGTAGATGAACGCTGGCGGCAAGGCCCGGTTTAGTCGTCTGCAGCGTAAGTATAAGAAAGAATTCAGTTGAGTACAAAACTCACATGCAAGAAGGGAGTACGTTGTGAAGCAAACAAATCACTCGGCGTGTTAAGTTTGCTCAGGTAGCATCGAGGTGTGATGACTTCCCAAACGGGACGCGAACTTTTCAGCGAGAAATGGAACAAAAATACCATATGCAGCAGCTATTAGCAATTCTCGCCCTGAACTACCTATTTTCTAAACACATTTCCAAAAACGCAAACAATATCTAAGATGCCCTCGGGCGAAAAGAATAAAGCTGTTAAAGAAGCACTTCCTTGGTGTCATTCCGATAAGACACAGCGTGATTTATACCCTTTACAAACAAGGCAGGGTGAAAACTTCGCAGCTCAAAAGAATCGACAAGAGTTATGCATGGAGCAACTAGCAACAGTTAAACATGTGCGAAGCCACGCATAAAGTAGATGTAAAAACATGAAGTGCGCGACAGCTGGTGCGAGGATTTACCGCGCCACATGAAACCAACAATTTCAGTTCTTGCAAACTTCAGTAGCTTTAACATACAACGCAATGCGCTCGTGCAGTCGTGCTGCCTAGCTAGCGCAAAGCGGTAAAGAAGCGGAAAACAATATAACCGGCAAACAGCATTCCGAACTTTAGCGAAATGCCTTTAAACCTCATGCTGCACTGCAGACGAACTTCGTTGCTTACGCATCTAACTATGATCGAGTGGAAAAAAAACACCGACGAGACAAAGGAAAGGATGAGAACAAGAAATTTCCCTTCGAAGCGACGATACATTTTTGCTACCGTTGCTCCCGCTGATGAGGCTTTGCCGGGAATGATTAGAACCGTAACCCCGGCACGTTTTCACCGGTATTTGAGCCCCCCACCCTGCAACAATTCTTCTTCGACATTCCCTGAAGCTTTGGCCACCCCACACGTGCGAATGGTGTTGCCTATCTTGCTCTGAAAACGTGAATAAGACAGAGAAGCACGATCAACGACGCAACAAACTACGGCGCGCGCCAGGCTCCTCTCCCGCGTGTTCTGCGCAAGGCCGCCACCAGTGGCGCGTCCGTCGGCGTGCACGGCGCCTATATTCGAAAGTGGCGAAATGTATGACCGGTGGGACTGGAGCATGCGCGCCTCCCTACGGACTCTTTTCGTGAAAGCTCGTGCCACCACCGTATTGGTGGAAAACAAACCCGCTCGTGCCACCACCGTATTGGTGGAAAACAAACCCAAGTGAATTAATCAGGACAGTACTGCAATATCAAATATCTTTCTTTCGCGTTTACGGTTGCCAAGTGAGAAAGAAAAGGGTTGTGCAAGTGAATGACAGGAAATAGGTGGACAATGTCGGGCCACATCGATTCAATCGCGTCTGTTTTTGTTTCCATCAGTTCGGGAACGTGCACCGCCTTATGCAGGGTTCGTTCTACTGGTGCCAACATGTGCCTCGCAAGATTGGATTTGCGAAAGAGCTTAGGGAAAAAATAAAGTCTGGTTAATATACAAAGCATATTAGACTACTTCTTGAACATTCATATGCATGGCGTACTCTGCGTGCGCAGCGATCGTCCTTACCAAATATCATAAGGTAAAACTTTATTCTGCTCCTTCGGAACGCGCGTCAGCACGTAGCGGGCCGCTCTCACGTCGGTACAGAAAGGCCGAGCCTCTTTGCTACGTCGCGGGCCCGATGGACAGCCCACAGCTGTGCTTCAAGAGCGGGGCTGCTTAGGGCAGCCTCCCATTTGGACGGCGTGACGCCGTCGCGAAACGCGGGGCACTACCAGAGCATGTGTTCCAAGTTAGCTACGTCTGAGCGTAGCTCTCAAATATTGGTCGATTGTGTCTCTGGATAGATTCTGTGTAACAGTGCGGGGTTAGGGTATGCCCCGACCTGGGGCAACCTGAGTGTTAAAGCCTGTGGTCTGCCTAGTTTCCTATGTGGTGGAGGATATCGTCTCCGTCCAATATATAAATGTTTGGTAAGTTCGTTATATGAGGAGGGAGGGCCCCGATTGTCCATAACCTCAGCGCAGCGCCACCCGGCAGCTACCCGGTCGACGGCTCCTCGCTCAGTTCTGTGGGCCGACTCGTTGAGGCTTGGCGGGGCGCCCTCGACCTGCCCCATGTGTGCGGGGAACCAGATAATCGTGTGCGGCCTGATGTCCTTTTCCCGCAGAATCCGTAGTACTTGCTCCGAAACGGTGCCCTTGGCGAACGCTCGGACAGCCGTCATCGAGTCGCAGTAGATCGTGGTCCTTCTGTCGTCCAGCAGGGTCAGTGCTATCGCCACCTGCTCCGCCACCTCGGCCTACTTCGTTCGAACCGTCGTAGAGCTTGTGATTTTCCCATCGTGATCGATGCCCACCGCTACGAACGCCGTCCCGTCGGGGTACCGGGAAGCATCGACAACACAGCAATCCCGAGCCCGTTCCCGAGCCTCGACCAGGAGAGCCTTGGCCCTAGCACGTTTCCGACCCACGTTATGTTCGGGATGAACTTTGCGTGGAAGTGGAGCGACGACGGTGCGTTTCCGCTGTTCCTTAGGGAAACCAGAAACGCTAGACTCAATTTCCGCCGGAGGAACCCCTAGCTCCCGCAGGATGCTCCTATACCCGCTTGGGTGGTGGACAGCCTAGCGTTTTGGGTCCTCTCCTGCGCTTCCGCAATCACTTCCAGCAAGTTGTGCTTGCCGAGACATATCACTCTCTCCGAGCTTCTGTACATGGGGAGCCCGAGGGCTCTCTTGATAGTCTTCCTGATCAACGTGCTGAGCTTGTCTCTCTCAGACCTATGCCACTTGTGCATGGCCGCCACGTAGGTAAAATGACACATCACAGAGTCGTGCACCACTCTCACGAGATTGTTCCCTCCAAGCTGCCGGTTGGCAACTCGCCGTATAAGTCTGATGGCATTATTCGTTTTCTTGGCTAATTTAAACATCGTCTGGTTATTGTAGCCGTTCGATTCAATCGTCATGCTCAGGACCCGGAGGAAGTCCACACTGGGGATGACACCGGCCTCACTTGTCCGTAGTGATGTCGACATCCTCTACCGGCTTCCAACCCTTCGGTTTGGGCCACCTTCGTCTGGGTCTATAAAGGAGAAGTTCTGATTTCCGCAGTGAACACCGAAGACCGGTCGGCTTGAGATATGCTTCCGTGACCTCGATGGCTTCCTGCAGCGCAGCCTCCACTCGTCCGTCACTGCTTCCGGTACATCAAATGGTGACGTCGTCTGCATATACTGTGTGATCAATGCCGTCGACTTCGGAGAGTCTCCTCCACAGGCCGATCATGGCAAGGTTAAAGAGGGTTGGGATGTGACAGACCCCCTATGGCGTCCCTCTGCAACCCAGCTCAACCGATTCCCAAACGAGGTCTCCCGCCCTGAGAGTGGCTTCTGTGTCCGCAAAGAACGATCTCGTGTAGTCGTGGAAGTGCTTGCCCAACCCGAGACCGGAAATTTGGTCCAGGACAAAGGAGCGGAGAACGTTATGAAAGGCCTTCTCCAGGTCTAATCCGAGTATGGCTCTCGTGTCCCTCGTGTTACGGTCAATGACTTGATCTTTTACCAGCTTTATGGCATCCTGCGTTCACTGTCCACGCCGAAAGGCTATCATATTGCTACGGAACAATATGTGCGATCACGAAAAGGCGAGCTGTGCGAAGACGACGACGATTATGAGAAGCTAGCGCGGGCTGTTGCCTCTTGGCCAAGCGCAGCGTATTTTCCTGTAAGTATACTTGTACATAGCTTTTAGTCTGCGTCTTCCTACGTAACATATCTGGTGGAGGTGGACGTTCCCTGTACCTCGTCACGGAGCTTCGCAGTGGACGGTACGTCGAGCCTTCCATCATGGCTCCCGGCGACGACAACTGGACTCCCCCGGCTCCGACACCTGCTGCCACTTCGACGACCTACATCACTCTACCCGCTCCCCGTGATCCTGGCGTATTCTCGGGCAAAGATGGGGAAGACGTCGATGACTGGATCAGCCTGTATGAACACGTCAGCCGCAATAACCGGTGGGACCCTACTATTATGCTCGCCAACGTAGTCTTTTACCTCGGTGGCACACCTAGAGTTTGGTATCGCACGCACGAAGATGAGCTCACCAGTTGGGATTCACTTGAGACACAGCTTCGGGACTTGTTCGGCAACCCCTACGGTCACCAAGTTGCCGCGCAGAAGGCGCTTTCCGGCCGTGTGCAGACGTCAACAGAGCCCTATGTCACGTACATTCAGGACGTCTTGGCTCTGTGCCGCAAAGTTGACGCCCACATGACTGAGTCAGACAAGGTTGCCCACATCCTCAAAGGCATTGCCGATGACGCCTTCAACTTGCTCGTTTGTAACAACGTAGCGGCGGTGGATGCTGTTATAAAAGAGTGCCGCCGCCTGGAACTCGCTAAAAGCCGACGTATTGACCAGCAGTTTGCCCGTCTGCCCAACACCCCAGCGACATCTTCCTGTGCCGACACTCCTCGTCCCAACAACACTGCCGATGTTACCAGGATCGTCCGGCGTGAGGTCGAGGCCGCCTATCCGGCTGCCTTCTACTCCAGTCCCACCAACACATCTGCAGTCACGGTCTCACTGATCCAGGCAGTTGTCCGCCAAGAGTTCGAAAACATGGGTCTTCACACCATCTGCTCGGCCCATCGTCCTGATACCTGCACGGCTCCTTCGATTCCGCCCCGTCCCGCACCTTCTTACCCACCCCGTTTCCGCAACCCATCTGAATGACGCACTGCTGACGACAAGCCCATTTGTTTCCACTAGCCATCGAATCGGGCACATTTCTCGGCACTGTCGCAGTCGCTGGAGTTCCCCGACCCGGTCTACTTATACCGCCTACTCTCGCCCCCCAGGTGGCCCTTCTCGTCCCTATGCCACACGCTCCGATAACGCCGCCGCTGATTCTCCTGCACCGAACCGCTCCTATTCTCGTTCGCCTTCACCACAACAACGACAATCTCGCTCTCCCCAGCCCCGTCGATCCTATTCGCCGACTCCCTTCGGACGCCGCTCCCAGCCGGAAAACTAGACGATGCATCGCCTCGAGGTGACGCTGCATTGCTCCCTACGCCGCCAAATCCTCTACTGACGTTGCCCACTCATCTGAACCTTCTTGACGTGCAAGTCGACGGTGTTTCTGTGTCTGCACTCATAGACACTGGGGCGCATTTGTCCGTAATGAGCGCTGACCTTCGTAACCGGCTCAAGAAAATTATCACGCCCGCCACGACGCCTGTTGTCCGTGTCGCCGATGGCGGAACAGCCCCCGTAATTGGTATGTGTACCGCCCGCGTCTCCTTCGCCGATCGCTCAACAATCGTGCTATTCACAGTCATCGCCCACTGTCCCCATGACATCATCCTCGGCTTAGACTTCCTCTCCGCACATTCTGCTCTCATCGAGTGTTCCGCCAGTACTCTCCGCCTTGACCTGCCTGTTCTAGATCCTGCTGAACCACACCCCAGTCGCCTCAGTTCCGTCGACTTCGTTCGCTTGCCACCTTCGGCACTGACCTACGTTGACCTAGTGTCTTCCCCACCAGTCCCCGACGGTCACTACATCGCGGCTCCTATGCAAGACGTCCTCCTTACACACGGGATCACAGTACCTCATACAGTTTTGTCTATTACGGCGAATTGCGTCTGCCTGCCAGTGGTCAACTTTGGCTTGACGACACAAGTGCTGCCACGCGGGATGTCTCTGGCCCAGCCTTGCTCATTCGCGGATCACTCAGTAGCATCCATTGCAGTAGACGACACTTCATCCTGATGCTCCTCTACCGTCGCAGTCGGCAAATTGTACCACCGCTGACTTACAGAAAATGATTGCGCCCGACTTGCCGTCCGAGCACGCTCGTGAACTCTACCGCGTTCTGTTTTCCTACCACGATATTTTTGACTTTAACGATCGTCCTTTGGCCCAAACTACAGCTGTCAAACATCGCATTAATACCGGCGATGCCCCTCCTATTCATCGCCGCCCGTATCGAGTGTCACCAGCTGAGCGTCAAGTTATTCACGCAGAAGTTCGCAAAATGCTTTCCAAGAACATTATTAAACCATCATATAGTCCATGGGCGTCACCTGTTGTACTGGTCAAAAAGAAGGATGGCTCATGGCGCTTTTGCGTGGACTATCGGCACTTTAACAGGGTTACCAAAAAGGGCGTGTATCCCCTACCTCGGATTGATGATGACGCCCTTGACTGCCTCCACGGTGCTCGCTATTTCTCCTCTATTGACCTTCGCTCCGGCTACTGGCAGATTGCCGTGGACGATCTCGACCGCGAGAAGACTGCTTTTGTAACACCCGACGGTCTTTATCAATTCAAAGTGATGCCGTTCGGTCTATGTAACGCCCCTGCCACTTTTGAACGCATGATGGACTCCCTTCTTCACGGTTTCAAATGGTCCACGTGCCTGTGCTACTTGGATGACGTTATCATATTCTCCCCAACGTTCGCAACGCACCTCGACCGCCTCTCGGTAGTCCTGGACGTTTTTCGTCGAGCCGGTCTGCAACTCAACGCATCGAAGTGTCAATTCGGCCGTCGCCAGATTACCGTCCTTGGACATCTCGTTGACTCGAACGGAGTGCAACCGGACCCAGGCAAGATCCATGCTGTTGCGCACTTCCCTGTTCCGAAGTGTGTCAAGGATGTGCGCAGCTTCATCGGCCTTTGTTCGTACTTCCGCCGTTTCGTGAGAAATTTCGCCGCCATAGCACGACCACTAACCGAGCTTTTGAAAAAAGACGCCCCTTTCCAGTGCGGCGATAACGAGGCCTCTGCATTCTCACATCTAATCGACATTCTCACAACGCCTCCCGTTCTGGCCCATTTCGATCCTTCTGCGCCTACCGAAGTCCGTACTGATGCCAGCGGTCACGGAATTGGCGCAGTACTGGCACAACGCCAGCATGGCCACGACCGTGTTATCGCTTACGCCAGCAGGCTCCTCTCAACCGCGGAGCGCAACTATTCCATCACTGAGCGTGAATGTCTGGCCCTAGTTTGGGCGGTTGCGAAATTGCGCCCATACTTATATGGCCGACCCTTTTCCGTTGTCACAGACCATCACGCGCTTTGCTGGTTATGCTCGCTGAAAGATCCTACAGGAAGACTTGGTCGCTGGGCCTTACGCCTCCAAGAATATTCGTATACTGTCACCTATAAATCTGGCCGTCTACACAAGGACGCTGACTGCCTGTCTCGCTACCCGGTCGACGAGCCTGACGACGCCGACAGTAGTAGCGCCAACGGCATTTTCTCTGTGTCTGCCTTCGCTAACATCGCCGATGAGCAGCACCGAGACCTATCACTGCGAGCACTTATCGAGCGTCTGCGCTCAACACCTACCGACGCATCCGTTCGCCGATATGTCCTCCAGGGCGGCATTCTGTATCGAAGGAACTTCCTCCCTGACGGCTCTGATCTTCTTCTTGTCGTGCCAAAACAGCTACGACAGACTCTGCTCTTTGAGATGCATGACGCACCCTCTGCAGGACATCTTGGGGTAACCCGCACGTACGACCGCGTCCGCCGCCGCTTCTATTGGCCTGGTCTCGCTCGCTCCGTTCGACGCTATGTTGCTGCCTGTGATCCCTGCCAGCGTCGGAAAACACCTCAGGTGCTACCTGCCGGTCATCTCCAGCCGATCACCGTCCCTGTGGAACCGTTCTTTCGTGTTGGATTAGACCTGCTCGGTCCCTTTCCCACGTCATCCTCTGGGAACAAATGGGTAGCCGTCGCGACTGATTACGCCACCCGATACGCTATCACTCGGGCTCTCCCTACCAGTTGCTCCACTGACGTCGCGGACTTCCTCTTGCGTGACATTATCTTGCTTCATGGCGCCCCGCGACAGCTGCTTACTGACCGTGGTCGAAACTTGCTCTCGAAAGTTATCGCTGACATTGTGCGTTCCTGCTCCATTCAACACAAACTGACTACCTCATACCATCCTCAAACCAATGGCCTGACAGAGCGGTTAAACTGTACTCTTACCGATATGCTGTCCAAGTACGTTTCCAAAGACCACCACGACTGGGACATTGCCCTTCCTTACGTAACATTTGCGTACAATTCTTCCCGGCACGACACCACCGGATTTTCTCCATTTTATCTACTCTACGGTCGCGAACCGACCTTGCCCCTAGACACGGCACTTCCTCCTGCTGCAATCTCAACAAGCGAGTATGCGCGCGACGCCATCGCCCTCGCCGACCATGCACGCCAGCTTGCCCGTGCTCGACTGACGGCCTCACAAGCCACTCAGCAGTGTCATTACAACGCCCGCCATCGTGACGTACAGTTTTCGCCTGGTGCGCTCGTGCTCCTGTGGTCGCCCTCCCGTCACGTCGGACTTTCAGAGAAGCTCCTTTCGCGATACACAGGGCCCTACCGCTTATTGCGCCAGGTGACGCCTGTGACTTATGAAATTGCTCCTGTGGGTTCAACCTCGTCCTCTCTTCTGGCATCAAGTGATGTCGTGCATGTCAGTAGGCTCAAGGCCTACTACACTGCTTCCGAGTCCGATCTTTAGTCGCTCCGGGACGGCGCTTTTGCAGCCGGGGGTAGTGCTACGGAACAATATGTGCGACCACGAAAAGGCGAGCTGTGCGAAGACGACGACGATGAGAAGCTAGCGCGGGCTGTTGCCTCTTGGCCAAGCGCAGCGTATTTTCCTGCATGTATGCTTGTACATAGCTTTTCGTCTGCGTCTTCCTACGTAACAATATTGTGCGGGTAAATATCCCAGGCTTCCAGGTATTGCCTGACCCTGTTTAAGATTGCGTGTTCGGCCGCCCAGCCAACGCATGAAGTGAGTGAAATCGGTCGGAGGTTGTCGAGACTGGGGGGCTTGCCCGGTCTGGGGATGAGGATAGTGGTAGCCCTCTTTCACATCTCCGGTACTTTTCCGTCTTTTCACCTCTGGTTGATGACATCCGTCAGGTACTCCAGCGACCTGTCGTCGAAGTTCCTCAATGCCTTGTTTGTAACTCTATCCGGACCCGGGGCCGACCTGCTGTTTAAATCGTGCAGGGCCCGCCGAATCTCCTCGACACCAAACTCCGCATCCAGCTCCGGATTGGCGACATATTCTAGGGCAGGGGGCGCCGGACCGAAGGCTACCAGCAAATACTTCTCGATCAACCTTGCTATCACCTCCTCGTCCGAGGATTCTTGCCTGACCCCGTGCAGGACTCTTGCCAGCGTGCTCCGCTGGTTCGACTTGGTGTTGGTCTCATCCAGCAGATGTTTGAAGAGGTTCCAGGACCCCCCGTTCCGCATCTGGCCGTCGATCGAGTTACACACTTCGTCCCACTGCTGTCTGGAAAGGAAAAAAAAAAAGAAAATACCGCCTCTTCCTGTCCGTGAAGATGGTCGAACAGCGAAGCTGTGTTAGTTATATCGAGTGTTACCCCATGCATGCCAAACTTCGCAAGCAGTATATATTGCAAATCTTTTGTTTCACCATTGTTTCACCTCAGTTTCGCTTTTGCGGGCTTCGCGTGGTGAGCATGCTTTAGGAGTGCTGTTTCTTCCGGTTCTCCCAGTGTTTTATTTGTTTATTTATTTAGTATTGTTATTTATAATTATTATTTTCTTTGCGCGTGAGACAGGCCCTAGGACAACGAGCCTGTTCACGAGCACACTCTCGCTGACGCTCGTGGTAGGCAGCTTCTTCCTCAGGAGTACGACCGCAGCTGTGGCCTCGTGGCAGAGTGTCCGCCTCGGCTGCGGGAGGTCGTGGGTTCGAAACCTCGCGGCCGCCGGTTACCCACTGGTTATCCCAAATGGGCACAGGCGTTCCCCCGGCCTGAAATTCGGCTTTCTTCAGGGGTGAATCGCTCTGGGAAAGCAGCCCGCGCCACGAAAATACCGTCGAACCCTTGTGGGCGAGAGTCTTCTCTCAAACGCAGTCGCGCCCTGGTTCTGCCAGCGGCCCGCTAAACTCACAACGCAGCCGGTGTTTATTACTGACCCCGAACTCCTCAGGAGTACGCACTACTCGTAGTCTTCCAATAGTTGTAAGTGAGGTGGGATGCGCGGAACCACTAATCCAAAGCTCCGTATATTGGGCACAAGGCCACCACTGGAGATGCGGGTGCTGCATGCAATCTTTTTGACGATTGGTTGCATTGGTTTGACGATTGACGTCTTTGTGTTCCTTGTGTTTCGCACCCGTTCGGCTGTGACGGAGAGAATGACGTTAGTGACGGTATGCCCGCAGTCCGCCATTGTCGCTTGCGTTCGATGTCTCGAGTTTGCTCGGTGGCGTGGTTAGCAGCATCCGCCCGGCATTGCCGCTTGGGATTCTTCAAAATTAAGTTACTTCAAATTTAAATCTGTCCGTCACGTAAGACAATGAATGGCTCATAGCCCCTTAAGCAATAGCTCATAACCCCGTAAACGCGGCCTCCCCATTTCGACGACAATAAGAAGTGAAATTCTACGCTGGAATGACGAGCGGGAACGCAGCCATCTGTGGAACAAGACGACGACGCTCGCGCCATTTTTGATGATGGTAGCTTTAGCGAAGTCTGACAGCGACGGCCCAGGGTCCGCATAAACAGCTTCGCTGTAAAAAAAAAAAAAAAAGTAAGAAAGGGGGGAGGGGGGGGCGTCCCGTTCTGCCTCTCGCAGAGTGAGTTGCGCCGTTTCACTAGGGAACAAGAAAAATAATAAGAAGGGGGGGGGGGGGGGGGGGGAGGGGGCGTCCCGCTCTGCCTCTCGCGGAGTGAGGTGCGCCGTTTCACTAGGGAACAAGAACAAGAACATGCGACACTGAGCAGCCACTGATGTTATTCCATCTCGTTTGTACATTTCATGGACTCGGTCGCTTGTGTGAACAAAGTAAGCCAATCAACACAATCTTTGCGAATGACTGGAGAGCCGCATTACGAACATCGCTTCATAAAGCCACGCTCAGGCCTCTCTGCGGGGCAGCTTGCCGAAGAGTAGATTTCTCGCATGATCCTCGAAACTACTATTTTCCTTCCTCTGTAATCTTGTGCATAGCTGTTTACTGCCATGACCTTAATAGTTGCTTCTTTTCCTATGTTTCATATCTGTTTGCTCAATCTTACATAGAGATCCGTTCTGTTATGCGTAAAGGAAACTTATTGTACACTTGTAGAGTTTTAAAACATGACGACACTTTCGCCAGCGAAGGGCGAAGCATTAAATCGATATCAAGGTTTCGCGTAGCGCTTGAAATCCTCGGTCGGCATTCTAACCATATGCGGGTGCGACATGCTGGTACGACGCAGCAAGCAGGGCAATTCCTGCTGCTGGGACAGCGCCCAGACCAGGTGTACCCTCGCAACGCTGGCGTGATGACGAGGGCCGCCACGCAGTGACGTCGCAACTCCTCGGCGGCGTTAGCCATCGCCTAGTGGAACATAACGTTAATTTGACGTTTATTGTCCGTGTCACTCAGAGCTGCGCATGCGCAAGAAACTCCGCAGAAAGCGTGCGTGCGCACAGCCATCGCCTGGACACAACGGTCATTCCACCACCGTGCCGAGTGAACGTACGGCGTCGACGGTGCGTCCACCTCGTTTCGTCGCTCTGCATTCAAACACAATCTGCGTCTCTAAAGAACCTCCAACCCTACGCATGCGCCGTCGACAGCACGATGGCGCGAACGTGCGTCGAGCGTCCGCATAGCCGCTGTCGCAATAAAACGAAATAACACAGTGACGAGCAGACAAGCAGAATGACACGGCTCGTGGAAACTAGCTGCATTAAATGCAGCAGTTCCACAGTCGGGTGCGGCTAATTGCGGAGAGAGAAAGATTCAAGAAAAGCTTAAAACACTGCTTAAAATAGTGAGAAAATTATGACCTAAGTATAACGAATGTTATAGACAAACATTACCATTATTAACTGTCCTGTATTATGTAAGCCACCGACAGCAACAATTTTGTAGGTTCCCGTGACCGTATTATTTCTGAATTGTCCTTGATGATGCTCGTGGTTGTGTGCCGTATGGGTGTTTCGTCATAACGCTATTTAAAATTTATTTACACAGTACTACATACCTTGCTTTAGGTCCAGGCAGGGAGGGCAGAAGATATAATCATCAAAGTGAATACAAAAGCAGGCAATTATCATTAGAAAAGAAACATAAAATAAAGTTTGCACAATATAATCTCTCTTTTAAGAACCGTAATTCCTTACTTACTTTCTCTTGTGATCAATGTATAGGGTGTCCCAACTATAATGCATCACGGCGGCCGCATTTCGATAGGGGCGAAATGCGAAGACACCCGTGTACTTAGATTTAGGTGCACGTTAAAGAACCCCAGGTGGTCGAAATTTCAGGAGTCCTCCACTACGGCGTGCCTCATAATCAGAAAGTGGTTTTGGCACGTAAAACCCCATAATTTAATTTCTTGTAATGCATCAAGGTTTAAAAATATGCAATTCCACGGAACCAAGGTAATTTCGTTTGCCGTCGCTTGCAGTTACTGAGATTATCTTTTGCATTCCGCCTAATTACATAGTTCGTCTTAATTAATTACCCAGCTTCTCCAATATAATCATATGAAAAGTGTAAATCAGAAAATTTTACAGCAACATGAAAAACTGCCAATACAGCGTTCTGTTGCTCAATACGTGCTACATAGAAGTGTTTTTCCGAGCGTGAAAGAAGCCGACGAATACACGCAAAATTGCCGCGCGACTGGCCGCTGTAGGCACTTTGCGTGTATTCGCGGGTTTCTTTCAGGCTTGGAAAAACACTTTTATGTAGCACGTATTGAGGAACAGAAAGCTGTATCGCAGAGTTTTCCATGTCGCTCTACAATTTTCTCATTGACACTTTTAATGTAAACATAATATTTGAGAAGTTGATCAATTAATTGATGCTAATGATGTAATTAGGCTGAATACAAAAATAATATGAGTACTTCCAAGCGATATCTCCAGCCCGAAGAAGACCATCTGTGGTAGTCGTGGCTCCATCAGGCTTATTACTTATTTATTTATGAACTAGTTTACTTCATTTTTCAATCATATTACCACCCGGTTCGTGGCCCATCCCCCACAGTGGGTTTGTGCCATCAATTGAGGCTTAATAATAATAATAATAATAATAATAATAATAATAATAATAATAATAATAATAATAATAATCATACCATCATCACCGTCATCATCATCATCATCACGCTCTTCAGTTTCCATGCGTTTGAAGAAAGTTCTTAGCCCATACAGGGCGTGCAAGCTGACCAAAGGTACAGCGTCGTCATTGAAACCGACCACCTCCAAGCATTCATCCTGTCTGCAACCGAAAGTACGCGCCCGGAGTAGGGGCGCGGTGGCCTGGCCTGAGATGGCCACGCCGAGCTCAGTAGCAACCCGTAGCCGCAGCACTGCAGTAGTCTGGTAGTCCTGACAGCTGGAAATTTAAGTAAGGGCGCCGTTGACGAGCCACGGCTTCCAGACACCGCCTCGCGCAGGAAAGCCACCATGGAAGGACAAATGGTTCTGCAGCCAGGGGTAGCAACATCGGACTCTCTCGAAGGACAGGGCATGGACTGTGCTCTCTTGCTGCCAGCAAGGATAAACAGGCTTCCTGCACAACTGAGATACCTGATGATGCTGCAGTGGCGCCGCCTATTAAGAAGGTAAGGGCCACCCTGAGGTATCCGCCATTTATTATCCGACTCCCTCTTCTGGTCGATCTTTCCTTATTCATATCAGGCCAGCCATTAGGTTTGATATTACTTTTATCGGCGCAAGAGCAATTCAGCATGTTGTTGATCAGTGTATCTGCACCCGTGGCTACCAAGGGTTCCTTGTACATGAAGCCTCGAACTCTGTAACAGTCCACCTTGCCTCTCTGAATGACGAATACCAGTGAAAACCGAAGAATATGTGCCAGCGCAGGCACACTTTGCGTCGTTTACGGCCTGGACTCAAACGACTCCCTCGCACAGATTATTCAGGAACTACAACCTGCGTCCCATAATGTTATCGCTGTTCGACGTCTGGGTAACGGCACGACTTGTCACCATACAAGGTCTCCAGGCAATAGCCGAAAAAGTGTATTTACAATGGCTGTATAGCGCGCCCAAAGCAGTATAAACCACGCGCCGTATACTGCTATATGTTATAAACGTGGGCACCTGCATAAGTGTTGTCCAACATCTCCTGACAGAGAACAAATGACGTAGGAGGGAAAGATCGATGAGGACTTTGCAAGTCAGATGAGCAGGACATCACGTCCCCGACATGCCCGACCAAGCGGCGCATGGCTCAGTCCGTGCCCGTATGCGCAGCTCTACACGGGACGCACCTGAGCCTGTCTTGCTTTACAATCGCTTCCAGGAATTAACACAGGCAGAATACACTCAGCCAGGAGCCAGAGATAACCACCCAATCAGGCCCGCCCTATTCTAAGTTGCTGAAAATTTCAAAAAAAGAAAAGGGAAAATTAGTTTCTCGCCCTGGTGTTAAACATTGCTGCTAAACACATTGACTAAAGCTGCTGTCACGGCAGCTGGAACTGTTACGCGAAAGGAAAGCACGGATATCTACACGCCGGAAGAAACTTGCAGCGACTTTGTCACCTACTATGGCCACGCTTACCTTGCCTTCCCCGCCAATACAAAAGAAAGCCCCTAGCGATTCGGCCATGTGGCCGCTTGTACTTGACACCCTGAACAAATTGACACTACTGATTCGAACAAGTAACTTTCCACGTAAGCAGCATCCAGTCATTCTACAATGGAGTTGCCGCGGTCTCTCTTACAACTTAGGAGAAATAAAGTCAAAAATACAGTTCGGCAAGCTTAATGTGTGCAATCCCACATTTCATTGGTTACCGTACCCCTTCCATTCCAGATAAGCGCGGAGGTTCCTCAACAGAAAACCCTGGGAAGGCCGCCGTATACATCGATTCAAACATCCCTCAAACGCCTATAAACCTCGACAAATGGCGCACACAAGAAGAAGAAGTGGTTGCGGTTTTAACACATCATACCAAAACATCATTAATAGTTGTCTAATTTTACGGGAGACCACGCAGCGCACGCCTCAATCTCGGTTGGTGTCACCACATTAGGTCCGTATATCCAGGCGTTCAGGTTTTTGCTGGAGGGAACTTTGATGCCCCGCACACCATGTGGGGCTATGAAAATGACTCAAAAAGAGGCAACCGGTCTACGATCCTCACGGATTCAAACTTAGCCCTTCTCAATCATCCAGGCTTACCTACCAAACCGACGACTCGATCTCACGCACCGGACCTCACTTGGTGGCTTGGTCCTGGATATGGACACGTGGACTTGTTCATCTTTTTCGGGTAAGCGCTTTTCAGCGTCTAACAAATGTTATCACTCAGCGCGGGACGCGCCTGCATGTATCGGAAGTTTCTAGAATGTTATCGATAGTTCTATCCGCTGTCTGTTGTCGCCGAACCTTGTGTAGTCTGATTGCATGTATGCGCAACGCGAATGGTGTTGAACTTTCTGGACGACACGCAGGCACCAGCGATTACTCTGGAACGTTCGATGGCTCGTGTATAAAAGCCGACGCGCTTGACTGGCAGATGAGATTTCGACGATTGCTGTCTGTGTTCGCCGCTATCGCTGTGCTTTCAATGTAGCCTGTTTTTGTGGGCACATATTCGCCCAATAAAAGTTAGTTTTGTCATTCACAGTATTGCTACTGTGTTCTTTACTGTCACTACTACGTGACAATATCCTACATGGCTCAGCCAGACGCATGGGAAAGTGACCATTCACCCGTATTGATTGGCATACATACGAAATACACGAAGAAATTCCGTCGTAAAATACGGGCAACCGATTGGGGCAAGGTCCGCGACGATGACAAAGCAAATACATTTGATGCAACGACAGCCATCTACACCTTACAATCTTACATGACTCAACGATTTCTACGACAGTGAATGAAGACTAACCGAATCCTGACCTAAACCTTCCCGGATGGATGGATGGATGGATGTTATGAGCGTCCCCTTTGGAACGGGGCGGTGGCTTGCGCCACCAAGCTCTTGCTACTATGCTGCCTAATATCCTACCTAGGTTAACCAATGAAAAAACAAAAAAACCCCACTATGAACTACCACGTCCAAATTTTCTGATACCCTATTGCGAACTGTGCTTTTGTACGTCTCCGTCTTTTGTCGTTTCCCTACTTTTCTTCCACCAATCCTCCAATCGCCTCTTACTGATGTCTATTGCGGACCTGTTTGCTTTACCACTGCTCCCGCTGAACCCAAGGGCTTCAAGGAGGCCAGTGGTGCCTAAATCGACCGCCGGATAGACGTCTTCACATTCTAATAAAATATGCTCCGTCGTTTCCCTAGCTTTACCGCAGCAAGCACATGCTTCTTCTTCCTTCTTATATCTCGCTTTATAGGTGCGTGTTCTAAGGCATCCCGATCTCGCTTCGAAAAGTAATGAGCTTCCCTTTGAGTTATCATAAATGGTTTCTTTCCTAATTTCGTTTTTTCCCCTTAAGTAGTTACTCATGGCAGGTTTCTTTTCCATTGCCGCCACCCATGAGATTAATTCAGCCTCTCTGACTTTCCGCTTGACCTTCTTTGTTGCTGTGTTGCCCACCCCACAGGCCGCATACTTGCTGGTAAGCTTCCTAGTTCTTTTCCTCCACTGTGAATCAATGTTTTGCCTGTACAGATACCTGAACACTCTCCCAGCCCATTTACTTTCCTCCATATTCCTCAGCCGTTCTTCATACTCAATTTTACTGCGAGCTTCCCTCACTTCAAAACTAGTCCAGCCCATATCCCCTTGCACAGCTTCATTTGTAGTCTTCCCGTGAGCGCCCAATGCGAGGCGACCCACTGACCTTTGGTTCCCGTCGAGTCCTGATTGTACCCCTGATTTAAAGCAAACAGCCGCATTTCCAAAAGTAAGTCCTGGAACCATTACCCCTTTCCACATACCTCGGAGGACCTCGTACCTATTGTATCCCCATAGCGTTCTGTGCTTCATTATGGCTGCATTTCTCTTCCCCTTGACTGTTATGGTTTTTTCCTGTGTTTCCATATATCCGTTGCCTTCGTTTATCCATATACCAAGGTATTTATATTCTGTTACCCGAGGTATTTCTTGGCCCTGTATCTCCACTGTCTGTTCACTGTTTTCATTGAATACAATAACACCTGATTTTCTAACACTAAATTTCAAACCTAAATTGTTGCCTTCCTGTCCACAAATATTAGCCAGACGTTGCAAATCACTTTGCTTGTTTGCGAGCAACACAATGTCGTCCGCATAAAATAAACCTGGGAGTTGCTGCTCTATTACTGTACCTGCCTGTTTGTATGAGAGATTAAACCCGATATTACTTCCTTCTAGCGCCCTCTCCATCCTCACCATGTGCATCATAAACAGCAGCGGGAATAAAGGGCACCCCTGCCTCAGTCCCTTGTTGATATGAACTTTCTCCGCGCTCCTCATCCCTTCCCATTCAACGCAAACAGTATTTTCTAGGTAAATCTCTCTCAAAAGCTGTATACAATCGTTACCTAAGCCTTCCCCTTCCAGAATATCCCACGAAATGCTGCGGTCTACGTTGTCGTATGCTCCTGTAATGTCCAAAAAGGCCACATACAACGGTCTGCTTTCTGCTTTTGATATTTCAATACACTGAGTAAGAACAAACAAGTTATCATCCAAACGCCTACCTATTCTAAAGCCATTCTGAAGCTCTCCCAAAATGCCATTATTTTCTGCCCATGCTTGAAGCTTTAATTTGATTGCCTGCATTGCTAGCCTCTATATTACCGATGTAATGGTCAACGGTCTATACGAGTGAATTCTGTCTTTCTCCCCCTTACCTTTATAAATTAAATTCATTCTACTTTGTCGCCAACTGTCTGGTATTCGTCTATCTTTTAAAGTTTTTTCAACTGCTTTCACGAGAGCTTCCTTACTTTTTGGTCCCAGTTCATTTATCAGCCTAACGGGAACCTCGTCTAGCCCTGTGGCTGTGCGCTTAGGAATTTTCTCTTCCGCTTTCTTCCAGTTTAAATTTGTAAGCACTAGCTCCTTTCCCCCTTGGGTCTCTTTCATGCTCTTTTTTTCTTCAAATACAACCTTGTCCTTGCCTTGGAAAGATTCGGCTGTTACTTTTTGGATGTAATTTATTGCTGCTTCTCCTTCCAGTCTGTTTTCATCTTCGTCTAGTATATGTTGTTGTATTGTTGTTGCCTTCCTGCCTAATAATTTTATGTGATTCCAAAATATTCTAGGTGCGGCCTTCTTTTTCTCACGTATTTCTGACAACCAACGTTCACTTTCACCTTTTAATTTTGCTTGCACCAGTATTTGAACCATAGACTTTTTCTCCCGGTATATTTCCCATTTACTGGTTACTTCATCCTGTGGCAACTGCGCCTTCTTTGCCTGCCTGTGCTCTCGAGATGCTTTCTGTCGTTCGGCGATGGCTTCTCGTATCTCCTTGTTCCACCAGCTTTTCGGTTTCTTTTTTCCTTTCCAATGAACATGTTGTTTCTCTTTCCATATTTCTGTCGTTACTACACTTAGAAGCTCACCATATTCCCACCCCTTACTTGGTGACTTGCCAATTTCTTCCTCCACTCTAGTGACTATATTTGCTATTTGTTCAGCGTTCAAATTTGGACTGGCCATTTTGCTTTCGTTGCTCTCTTTCCCAACTACATATCCCATTTTCAAAATGATGCGTTTATGGTCACTCCCTATGCTGCTAAACCCTTCCTCATCGATGACCATTTCTCTCAACTTATCATGAATTCCTTCTGTCATCAGACAGTAATCAATGGTCGATTGCCGGTTTCCCACTTCCCACGTGATCTGTCCTTCACACTTAGGCCCTGTATTCACGATCACGAGGTTATGTTGCTCGCAAAGGTCTAGCATTGACTTCCCGTTATTGTCGGTATAGCCATCTAAATCGTGTATGTGGGCATTCATGTCACCTAATAGGACTATCTCAGCACCATTCCCGAAACCCCTAATATCAGCGCTTATGCATTCCACTAACTCTTTATTCTTCTCTGTGCAATTTATTCCGGTCCACAAATACGTAACTCCAAGCCAAGTTTCTTTCCCACTCATTGTACCTGATAACCAAAGATGCTCTTGACATTGTGAATTTACTCTTTTCCATTTGGCTCCCTGATGGATGAGCATACCGACTCCCCCTCCCTTTCTTTCCGACTTAGTTCTGTTGCACCCTTCCCATACATAATTCTCAATAACTGGCGGCTCTTCTGAGTCTCTAAGGTGCGTTTCTGTAACCGCATACACCCCTATTTGTTCTCTATGTAACTGCTCCTCAATCTCTGCCCACTTTTCCTTTCTTCTGCCGCCCTGCATGTTTATGTAGCCTATTGCATGGCGAGCTCTTGTTCTTGCTTTCCTCCTTTTTCTGTTATCGACGGCGATGCTCTTCTGATGTTCCCCTAGGGGACCTTCTTTATTACTACCTACTCTGACCTCCTGAGCGCCCGCGGGCCCCCTAAAAAAGCAACAGCGCGACCCCCAAGTCGCCAGCCCACTTCTCGTGCTAGCCTGTAATTGAAGTGGATCCCATCTCGTTTAAAACCACCACAACTTCTCACTTCCCTGTTTACTTCGACAACCTCGAAGCCTTTCTCTCGGCTCATTTTCCATATTGCCTCATTGGCAGCCATTACGGCTCTTTGTACGTGACTGTCACGCACAGGCACCTCCGGCACCGTGCAAACCACGATCTGCACCTGAGGGGATAGCTCGCGCAAGTCGTCCACCCCCTTCGCCAAGCGCTAGGCTAGTCCTGGCCCTTTCCTGTTCAGGACGTCATTTAGCCCACCTGCTACTACGACAAGGTTGCGCACGTGGGCATTTTCCGTGAGCTTTTCTTTTGCTCGCTCCATGACAGAACTCAGTGTCTGCCCTGGAAATGTCCCTACCGCCACTCTTTTGTCGCCTTTCACCCTCTCCACAATTGATTTTGAGCACCCAGCCATGTTTGAGTCGCCAGCGATAATCACCCTTTCACTCTCTCCTACCTCTCCCTGCTTCCCGGCTTCCTGTGGCTGCAGCGTCGCCTCACTCGGGGCGTGTTGCGCTGCTTCGCTATAGCTACGCCGATTCACCGGCGGCGAGCTGGCGACCGCTTGCTTTGGCTCCCTGCCTCCCACTTCGCCCTCGCTTTGGTGTCCTGACCCGACATTATCCGCTGCCCGAGTCTCAAGAGCGTCGAGCCGCCTTTGCAGTTCGGCGCTCCTTTCTTTCGCCTCCCCAAGCTCGGCCACAGTCCTCACCAACTGCGCGGCCTGGGCCGCCTCCACCTTGACGAAATTTTCAACCTTCGCCTGCAGTGCTACCCGCTTCTCCTGCTCCTCCCTCAGGTTTGCGTTAAGCTCTTCAAACTTAGCCGCCCAATTCCCTTCCAGTTTTTGGACGGCTTCCCTGACGCCCTCGCACGACCTGCACGTGAAGTTAGACCCCACCGCGTCTGCTAAATTCTGGAATTTAGTCTCGTCGAGGAAGCACCAGCGCAGGCACTCGTCGCACTGCACTTGCTCCCCGTCCCCCGCGGCATTCACGTTTTTCGATTTCATCGCTAGGCCTACGTCCCTAGGCCCAACGAGCAAGTTCGCCAAATCACTCACGCAAACCCGACCTCGACCGCTATCCCAAACAAAAACAAAGAATTATCACTCCCTACTCCATGTAAGAATCCGAAGAGCTAGCTGAAAGAAATACCCCCTAGGCCTAACGGGGGAGCCGCCAGACCTAGACTAGACAAAGACAAAGACTAGACTAGACCTAGACAAAGCCGGTACGTTTCCTACTCCTGCCAAAAATTCAAAATTTGCGCCCCTACTCCATGCAAAAGAAAACACTTCAAAACACTAGCTAATAAAGATAAAAGAGTACTTAGCTACGAACGAAGTCGCTGAAGCCTCGTCCACAGGAGCGTCCGTGAGCCACGACCAACCACCACGGCGACCACCGAGGACAACCTACGTGCGCAGCGCCGCCAGGCGGGAAATCTGGCTAATCGTAACCCTTTGCAACACGAAGCCCGAGCTTTGGCTAACCGCATCACTGCGCATGCTCGGCGCTACGAAAAGCAACTGTCACGAAGCCCCTGGCGTCATTGGTGTGAGCACCTAGGCTCCGTAGCGGGAAACAAGAAATTATGGCGCACTTTTCGGGCCATGGAGCGCGGTGGTTATAATGCAGACGCATCGTCAGGAGTCCGACTGGCTCTCAACCTTACGCCGGAAGATTTTGCTAAGCAAGTAGCTGTAAGTCTTTGAGCGAGACCGTTAGGCTGATTAATGAACTGGGACCAAAAAGTAAGGAAGCTCTGTTGTAAGCAGTAGAAAAAAAGTCTAAAATATAGACGAATACCAGACAATTGGCGACAAAGTAGAATGAATTTAATTTATAAAGGTAAGGGGGAGAAAGACAGAATTCACTTGTATAGACCGTTGGCCATTGCATCGGTAATATACATATTAGCAATGCGGGCAATTAAGTTAGAGCTACAAGCATGGACAGAGAATAATGGCATTTTGGGAGAATTTTAGAATGGCTTCAGAATAGGTAGGCGTTGGGATGATAACTTATTTGTCTTTACTCAATATATTGTGACGCAGCAGTTATCACGACGATTATTCCGCGTCAAAGATGCGGCGAACCGACCACTCCCACAGCACGGATCACACTCGAGAGCCAGCCCCACAAGTGATGATGAAGAAGAACCCCATATGAACCCCACATGATGATGATCGTGTACAGATGACAAAGAATAGCTTATAAATTCCCACACTAATGTCCCCTCGCGCGAGAGCGGCCGTCCTGGCCGCAATTCAAAGGAGCGGCGAACGCCTCGTGAAAGGCTTCATACGGGAAACGTGGACAACCTCAGCGGCGCGGCAGCGGCGGTCATTTGGAACAATAACTGGTACCATGCGATAATTAACCGGAGAAGTCTGCTCCAAGACTTTGTAGGGGCCGATGAACCGAAGCTGAAACTTGTCACACAAGCCAGGAGTACGAACTGGTGTCCGGAGTAGCACTTCGTCGCCAGGGCGGAAGCACACGACGCGACGAGAGGCGTCGTAATGCTGCTTGCGGTCCTGTTGCCGTGCTTCGGTGTTGATGCGGGCGAGCTGGCGACAACGCTGAATGCGGGACACATTCTTCACAGGAGGATGGACATTGATGGACAGTTGGCGCGAAGAAAGAAATGTCAAGACAGGAAGAGGACGAACGACCATCATCATCAGCCTGGTTACGCCCACTGCAGGGCAAAGGCCTCTCCCATACTTCTCCAACAACCCCGGTCATGTACTAATTGTGGCCATGTCGTCCCTGCAAACTTCTTAATCTCATCCGCCCATCTAACTTTCTGCCGCCCCCTGCTACGCTTCCCTTCCCTTGGAATCCAGTCCGTAACCCTTAATGACCATCGGTTATTTTCCCTCCTCATTACATGTCCTGTCCATGCCCATTTCTTTTTCTTGATTTCAACTAAGATGTCATTAACTCGCGTTTGTTCCCTCACCCAATCTGCTTTTTTCTTATCCCTTAACGTTACAACCATCATTCTTCTTTCCATAGCTCGTTGCGTCGTCCTCAAGTTAAGTGGAACTGTTTTCGTAAGCCTCCAGGTTTCTGCCCCGTAAGTGAGTACTGGTAAGACACAGCTATTATACACCTTTCTCTTGAGGGATAATGGCAACCTTCTGTTCATGATCTGAGAACGCCTACTAAACGCACCCCAGCCCATTCTTATTCTTCTGATTATTTCCGTCTCATGATCCGGATCCGCCGTCACTACCTGCCCTAAGTAGATGTATTCCCTTACCACTTCCAATGCCTCGCTACCTATTGTAAATTGCTGTTCTCTTCCGAGACTCTTCCGAACGACCATAGACAAGGTAGAATGGCGAGTAACCGGTCGTGCGTTGAACGGCGGTTTTATACGCAAAAGTCGCGAATGGCAAAATTGCGTCCCAGATTCTGTGATCCGGTTCGATGTACATGGCTAGCATGTCTGACAGCGTGCGATGAAATCGCTCTGTGAGGCCGTTGGTTTGCGGATGGTAACTGGAGGTAGTCTTGTGGGTGGTTCCAGAGGCTCTGCGTACTTCGTCTAGTAGTTGCGAGAGGAATGCTTTTCCACGGTTGCTCAGGAGGACGCGAGGAGCACCGTGACGCAGTATTAAGGATTGAAGTATGAATGCAGCAACTTCAGAGGCTGAGGCAGAACTCACACAGGTTGTTTCGGCGTAGCGTGTCACGTGATTAACGGCTGTCACAATCCATAGTTTGCCGGTGAGAGTCACAGGAAGAGGACCATACAGGTCAATGCCAACGACTTCAAATGGTTGCGACGGACGAGGAACCGGTTGCAGTTGTCCGCTTGGAGCTGATGTAGGGAGCTTTCGACGTTGACATAGGGTGCAGGAAGCGACATACCTCGCTACACTGGCGGACAATCCAGGCCAGTAGAAGCGACCTTTGATGCGGTCATAGGTTTTCTGGGAACCAAGGTGACCAGCAGTCATGTCGTCGTGAGAAGCCTGCAGGCCATGAGCACGTAGAGAGCGTGGCAGGACAGGAACCCAGCGTTGACCGTCAGGGTGTCGACGAAGGCGGGCGTTAGGCGGGCGCGAAACTCCCTGAAGGTGGTCTATGATGCGCCGACAGTAAGAGTCGGCAAGTTGATGAAATTGGAAGGATTTGTTGTCGTGTGGCGGCATCTCGTCGACAGTGGCTAACAAGAAAGCATGTGAGGAGGGATCGTGCGAAAGCTTGTCACGGATGGTAGTTGGAGGTCCATTGCATGGTGTCGTAGGAAGCGGACAGCGAGAAAGCGCGTCTGCATCTTGGTGTTTTTTCCCGCACTTGTAGGTAATAGTAAAGTCGTATTCTTGCAGACGAAGAATCCACCGACCAAGTCGTCGAGACAAGTTCTTCAGCGTTGAAAGCCAGCATAATGCATGATGGTCTGTAACGATCGTAAAATGGCGGCCGTGAAGATAAGGTCGAAACTTCTGCACAGACCAAATGATAGCTAGACATTCCTGCTCCGTGATGGTGTAATTCTTTTCGGCGTTTGTCAGAACGCGACTTGCATATGCGACGACCCTCTCACCTAAAGTGTCGTCTCGCTGTAGAAGAATGCCACCAATTCCGTGACCACTAGCATCCGTATGCAGGAGGGTAGGAGCAGCTTCATCAAAATGGCGTAGTACTGGTTCAGATGTGAGAGCGCGCTTCAGATGGGCGAACGCAGATTCACATTCGGGAGACCACACAAAGGGAACATTAGAATCTAGTATTTTGTGCAGAGGTGACGCTATTGAGGCGAAGCCTCGTATGAATCGGCGAAAATAGGAAGCGAGGCCTAGGAAACTACGCAAATCTTTGGTATTTTCGGGACGAGGGAAGTGCCGAACTGCCGAAACCTTGTCGGGATCAGGACAAATGCCATCTTTGCTCACAATGTGACCTAGTACCTTGATCGTCTTGCTCGCAAAATGGAATTCCTTGGTGTCTAGCTGAAGTCCAGCGTTGGCAAGACACGTGAGAACTTCATCCAGACGTTGCAGGTGCTGAGAGAAGGTTGACGAGAAAACAACAATATCGTCTAGATAGCACAAGCAAGTCTTCCACTTCAGGCCACGAAGAACGGTGTCAATCATGCGCTCGAACGTTGCGGGCGCATTGCAGAGGCCGAATGGCATGACATTACACTCGTAGAGCCCATCTGGTGCTGAAAACGCTGTTTTCTCTTTATCGTCCTCATGCATAGGTATCTGCCAGTAGCCGGAACGCTGATCTATGCTGGAGAAGTACTCGGTACCCTGTAGGGTATCCAAGGCATCGTCTATTCGCGGCATAGGATACGCTGTGCACTAGCCACGGACGCCAATTCCTAGTTGATAACGTCTCGCAGATTGGTAGCCGAAGCATGAGAAGGCATAGGCCCTGCGGCTAAGCCAAGATACTGTAGCTCTTCTCGAATTATTGCGCGTATCATTGCTCGTAACGTAGGGTCGTCGGCGGTAGTGTTTGCAGTGGTGTCGGGCTGCAACCCTACTGATTCGAGTTCGTCAAGGCGTTGGCAAGTAGCGACAATATCAGCGACGGTAGCGGGGTTCTTGATGGCTAAATAATTGAAAGCAATAACTCCGATGCCTTTGAGGATATGGCGAACCCTGTCTGATTCGGTCATGGCCGTGTTCTCGCGTCGACAAAGAGCAAGCACATCCTCGATGTACAACGTATAAGATTCGCCGAGTTGTTGCTTGTGAATGTCGAGCGTCTTTTTCGCGAGGGCGGAACGAACAGCCGGTGTGCCGAAGATTTGGCGGAGCTGCTGTTTGAAAGCGCCCCAGTTCGTGAAATCAACCTCATGGTTGAAAAACCTCATGGTTCGCTACTCCTGTCAGATAAAAGGCGACGTGACGTAGCTTGGATGCATCGTCCTAACGGTTAGCGGAACTCACTCGGTCGTGGTCGTCCAGCCAATCCTCGACGTCTTCACCGGGAAGTCCAGCAAACAGATGGGGATCACGCTGTTGCCCGCTGACAACCCAATATGGAGAGGCTGGGGTAGCCGAGGCCGAGACGGTGGAAGTAGAAGTGCCTGTTGGCTCGTCCTGCGACATGCTGGCGGACAGCTGGCACAATCGGCGACCCGATCGAAGCTCCAGGAGGTTGAGCGGGGAGTCAGGGGACGGAGGACCGAAGAGCGCACTCCACCACTTGTGGCGCAGCAGTTATCACGACGTTTATTCCGCGTCAAAGATGCGGCGAACCGACCACGCCCACAGCACGGATCACACTCGAGAGCCAGCCCCACAAGCGATGATGAAGAACCCCATATGAACCCCACATGATGATGATCATGTACAGATGAGAAAGAATAGCCCATAAATTCCCACAATATTGAAATATCAAGAGTAGGAAGGAGACCGTTATATGTGGCCTTTTTAGACATTACAGGAGCGTATAACAACGTAGACCGCAACATTTTGTGGGATATTCTGGAAAGGGAAGGCGACGATTGTGTACAGCGTTTGAGAGAGATTTACCTAGAAAATAGCGTTTTCGTTGCATGGGAAGGGACGAGGAGCGAGGAGAAAGTTGATATGAACAAGGGACTTAGGCAGGGGTGCCTTTTATCCCCACTGATCTTTATGATGTACATGGTGAGGATGCATATGTATATGGAAAGGGTGCTAGAAGGAAGTAATATCGCGTTTAATCTTTCATACAAATAGGCGGGTACAGTATAGTAGAGCAGCAGCTTCCAAGTTTGTTTTATGCGGTGGATAGTGTGTTGCTAGCTAACAAGCAAAGTGACATGCAACGTCTGGCTAATATCTGTGGACAGGAAGGCGATAAGTAAAGTCTGAAATTTAGCGTTGAAAAATCAGGTGTTATGGTATTCAATGAAAACAGCGAACAGACGGTGACAATACTGAGCCAGGAAATACCTCGGGTAACAGAATATAAATACCTTAGTATATGGATAAACGAAGGCAATAGATATATGTAAACACAAGAAAAAACAATAGCAGTAAAGGGGAAAAGAAATGCAGCCATAATGAAGCACAGAGCGCTGTGGGGATACAATAGGTACGAGGTGCTCCGGGGTATGTGGAAAGGTGTAATGGTTCCAGGGCTTACTTTTGGAAATGCGGTTGTTTGCTTTAAATCAGGGGTACAATCAGGACTCGATGGCAACCAAAGGTCAGTGGTACGCCTCGCGTTGGGCGCTCACAGAAGACTACAAATGAAGCTGTGCAGGGGGATATGGGCTGGAAGGTTAGAAAACTTGCCAAGGACGTGCGAGCTACATATCCCATCTGAATATGTACGCTGTCTGCACACAAACCAATATAATCCCTAAAGGACTAACACTGAAGGCTATACCAGCTCTAGGAACACTCACACCACACCATCGAGCAAACTGGCAAACAACATTAAACAATGCCTCACTCTCACTATTGAATATCCTCAAGGAACGCGGCGAAGAACAAGTGGAAATTTTTAGCCACAGTCTTCAGAACATACCTCTGACACCGGATGAGAAGAAAGAATTATAGAATTAGCACAAAAAACACTCTAGAAAATTGGTTCAAAAGGAAATGAAAAAAAGCAAACTTTAAAGAAAAAAGCAACCTTCCAGGCAAACAGCCACATCACGCCAACAAGAGGGACGTCGAATCTAGAAATACCAGACGTGGTGGAAGCCTCCACAAAATTAAACCAGTCTAATGTTGTAGACATTTCAAAAACATTAAGTAAAGAAGAAAGAGGCGTGCTCAGTAAGGGCCTAAACTTTTGTCCCACTAACAACACAATAAATGAAATCGAGCTTGACAAGGACTCCTTAGTATTTTCCCGACGAATGTGTATCAGACACTTTTTGCAGACAACAACGCACCATACACCTGGACGACACCACTTAAAGCCCAATGTACCTGGACTTCCGAACCAGAACAAGCCATAGAACTTGACCTATATCTTAAAACTGTCAGCAAAGAAATTATAAGCAAATCCAAGACGACCGAAAAATGTGAGTGCGTAAGAGAGTCGTATCATTTCAAATCTTAGCTGCCGGAGTAATATTCTTATTAAGGAAGCAGAAAAGGGTGGAAGTGTAGTTATTTGGCCAGTAGAAAAGTACAGGCACGAGGCTTACAGACAACTAAACAACCCAGAACACTACCGTAAGCTAGACAACGACCCGACATTATTCTACACACTGACAATTGCAAACAGGCTGAAATCACTTTTGGCTGATGAATTGATAACACCGCCAGAATAGAAATTTCTTAAACCAAGCAACAAAACTGCCGGGTGCTTTCTAGCTTCTTCCAAAAATTCATAAAATTCCATCCGCTGAACTATACGCCACTAATATACCAGGGTGCCTGATAGTATCGAACAACAACATCCCGACAGAGAGCATCTCCACATTCCTTAACCACTTCCTTGGTGACTTTCCCAAAAGGCTTGCCTCATTTGTACAAGATACGTCCCACCTAGTGAGAATTATGGAGGACAATAACACTAAAGGCACATCACCCCAAAACATAGTTCTCGGAACATTAGACGTCACGTCCCTGTACACCACCATTCCAATCCCCGATGGTTTATCTTCGATAAAACAAACGCTGTCTAAACACAATGCACAACACTCTATTGAAGTCTACTTCTCTCTCCCGGAATTAGTTCTAACACATAACTACTTCGATTTTGAGGAGAGTTACTACGTACAAATACATGGCACAAGTATGGGTACGCCTTTTGCACTAACCTACGTGAACATATTTATGGGGATTCTAGAAACAGATTTCCTATCGCGCTGCACTACCAAGCCCCACACATACCTACGATACATAGACGACATACTCATAATCTGGGGACATGGTCAAGACAGTCTAGATAAATATGTAGCCTTTCTAAATTCTGTTCACCCAACAATAAAATTCACATCAGAATCCTCAACTGAGCGCATAAACTTTCTGGACACAACAATATACATTGACAATGGTGAACTAAAGACAACGCTGTATAGGAAACCTTTCGACAAACAACAGTACCTAGAATATACGAGCCACCATCCCAGACATTACAAAAAAGGCACATTTGAAGGACAAGCCACACGACTACGTCGCATTTGCGTTGAAAACCAAGACTACATAGATAGACTCGATCACCTTAAAGAAACCCTATCAAATAGGAACCACCCAAACAGTTCCCTTCGAAAAGCCTACACCGATGCAACCAAATTTGAACGAGCCAGGATCCTCAAGCCCCGCCCCAGGATCACATGAACAACAACGCCTCTTTTTACTACTAAATTCTCAAACGCACTCCCAGACGTGAACAACATCCTCAGTAAATATTACCCAATGCCCACCAGCGACGAGAAACAAGATTTTTTTCCGACCCGCCAAGAGTAGCCTATTGGCGCAACACTAATATTAAGGCTATTCTTGTACATGCCAAAGTAAGGACAAAGATGACGTTAGCATCCGGTCCCTGTGGCCGCCTCAGGTGCTCTCCATGCAAACATATTCAATCTACTACAGTAAGAAGTACAGCGTCGAATTACTCACACCAGGTAACTTCGAGTTTCACCTGCACATCAGGCAACGTAGTCTACTGTGTAGAATGTGCCGCTTGTTGCAAACATAGGTGAGACTGGCCAACAAATTCATACAAGACTCAACGGTCATCGCACAGATACAAAACACAATTTACCTAAAACAGTAGCCGGCACTTCAATGAACGTGGTCATATATTCGACAAAGCAAGGCTCTATGTACTACAAACAAATTTCCGTTGACCTCGCGAGAGGAAGTATACGAAATCATACCTCATCATCATCATCATCAGCCTAGTTACGCCCACTGCAGGGCAAAGGCCTCTCCCATACTTCTCCAACTACCCCGGTCATGTACTAATTGTGGCCATGTTGTCCCTGCAAACGTCTTAATGTCATCCGCCCACCTAACTTTCTGCCGCCCCCTACTACGCTTCCCTTCCCTTGGAATCCAGTCCGTAACCCTTAATGACCACCGGTTATCTTCCCTCCTCATTACATGTCCGGCCCATGCCCATTTCTTTTTCTTGATTTCAACTAAGATGTCATTTACCCGCGTTTGTTCCCTCACCCAATCTGCTCTTTTCTTATCCCTTAACGTTACACCTATCATTTTTCTTTCCATAGCTCGTTGCGTCGTCCTCAATTTCAGCAGAACCCTTTTCGTAAGCCTCCAGGTTTCTGCCCCGTAGGTGAGTACTGGTAAGACACAGCTGTTATACACTTTCCTCTTGAGGGATAGTGGCAACCTGCTGTTCATGATTTGAGAATGCCTGCCAAACGCACCCCAGCCCATTCTTATTCCTCTGGTTATTTCAGTCTCATGATCCGGATCCGTGGTCACTACCTGCCCTAAGTAGATGTATTCCCTTACCACTTCCAGTGCCTCGCTACCTATCGTAAACTGCTGTTCTCTTCCGAGACTGTTAAACATTACTTTAGTTTTCTGTAGATTTATTTTCAGACCCACCCTTCTGCTTTGCCTCTCCAGGTCAGTGAGCATGCATTGCAATTGGTCTCCTGAGTTACTAAGCAAGGCAATATCATCAGCGAATCGCAAGTTGCTAAGATATTCTCCATCAACTTTTATCCCCAGTTCTTCCCACTCCAGGTCTCTGAATACCTCCTGTAAACATGCTGTGAATAGCATTGGAGATATCGTATCTCCCTGTCTGACGCCTTTCTTTATTGGGATTTTGTTGCTTTCTTTGTGGAGGATTACGGTGGATGTGGAACCGCTATAGATATCTTCCAGTATCTTTACATATGGCTCATCTACACCCTGATTCCGTAGTGCCTTCATGACTGCTGAGGTTTCGACTGAATCAAATGCTTTTTCGTAATCAATGAAGGCTACATATAAGGGTTGGTTATATTCCGCACATTTCTCTATCACCTGATTGATAGTGTGAATATGGTCTATTGTTGAGTAGCCTTTACGGAATCCTTCCTGGTCCTTTGGTTGACAGAAGTCTAAGGTATTCCTGATTCTATTTGCGATTACCTTAGTAAATACTTTGTAGGGAACGGACTGTAAGCTGATCGGTCTATAATTTTTCAAGTCATTGGCGTCCCCTTTCTTATGGATTAGGATTATGTTAGCGTTCTTCCAAGATTCCGGTACGTTCGAGGTCATGAGGCATTGTGTATATAGGGCGGCCAATCTTTCTAGGACAGTATTCCCACCATCCTTCAGCAAATCTGCTGTTACATGATCCTCCCCAGCTGCCTTCCCCCTTTGCATAGCTCCTAAGGCGTTCTTTACCTCTTCCGGTGTTACTTGTGGGATTTCAAATTCCTCTAGACTATTCTTTCTTCCATTATCGTCGTGGGTTTTACTGGTACTGTATAAATCTCTGTAAAACTCTTCAGCCACTTGAACTATCTCATCCATATTAGTAAAGATATTGCCGGCTTTGTCTCTTAACGCACACATCTGATTCTTGCCTATTCCTAGTTTCTTCTTCACTGCTTTTAGGCTTCCTCCGTTCCTGAGAGCCTGTTCAATTCTATCCATATTATAGTTCCTTATGTCCGCTGTCTTACGCTTGTTGATTAACTTAGAAAGTTCTGCCAGTTCTATTCTAGCTGTAGGGTTAGAGGCTTTCATACATTGGCGTTTCTTGATCAGATCTTTCGTTTCCTGCGATAGCTTACTGGTTTCCTGTTTAACAGCGTTACCACCGACTTCTAGTGCGCACTCCTTAATGATGCCCATAAGATTGTCGTTCATTGCTTCAACACTATGGTCCTCTTCCTGGGTTAAAGCCGAATACCTGTTCTGTAGCTTGATACGGAATTCCTCTAGTTTCCCTCTTACCGCTAACTCATTGATTGGCTTCTTATGTACCAGTTTCTTCCGTTCCCTCCTCAAGTCAAGGCTAATTCGAGTTCTTACCATCCTATGGTCACTGCAGCGCACCTTGCCGAGCACGTCTACATCTTGTATGATGCCAGGGTTCGCGCAGAGTGTGAAGTCGATTTCATTTCTAGTCTCCCCATTCGGGCTCCTCCACGTCCACTTTCGGCTAACCCGTTTGCGGAAAAAGGTATTCATTATCCGCATATTATTCTGTTCTGCAAACTCTACTAATAACTCTCCTCTGCTATTCCTAGAGCCTATGCCATATTCCCCCACTGACTTGTCTCCGGCCTGCTTCTTGCCTACCCTGGCATTGAAATCTCCCATCAGTATACTGTATTTTGTTTTCACTTTACCCATCGCCGATTCCACGTCTTCATAGAAGCTTTCGACTTCCTGGTCATCATGACTAGATGTAGGGGCGTAGACCTGTACAACCTTCATTTTGTACCTCTTATTAAGTTTTACCACAAGACATGCCACTCTCTCGTTAATGCTATAGAATTCCTGTATGTTACCAGCTATGTTCCTATTAATCAGGAATCCGACTCCTAGTTCTCGTCTCTCTGCTAAGCCCCGGTAGCACAGGACGTGCCCGCTTTTTAGCACTGTATATGCTTCTTTTGGCCTCCTAACTTCACTGAGCCCTATTATATCCCATTTACTGCCCTCTAATTCCTCCAATAGCACTGCTAGACTCGCCTCACTAGATAACGTTCTAGCGTTAAACGTTGCCAGGTTCATATTGCAATGGCGGCCTGTCACAAGTTTAAATGCCTACACCCGACGGGAATTAATTTGGCACGTGGCAACTTAGAATCGCGAAAAGCTGTAACTTAAACGTGAAATTCTCATATCATTCACCAAGGCACAAAACACATTATACTGCTAGCTAACGTTAATTCTTAACCTCACCTATTCCTCTATTTACAAATTTTTCGAGCCTACCACTCAATTTAATATACCCTTCCACATTTTTACGCATATATCAACTGTACGACCCCTTTTCTCATATACACCGGCCCCTTCTCGCTTTTACTCATGTCACCCTCCTATTTGTTATTGCGGTTGTTGTTACCCCTTCCCCCTTTTTTTGACATATTTTATTTTTTAGAACACCCTCACCAACACTTCCCAAAGTCTCACATGACAGGATACCTTTTTCGGCGCCCCAGCCTCACAGGGTGTCGCCACTTGTGTATACTGCCGTGACAACGCCTACGTGGAGCTATTGCGGCTAACGTACCCTGAAAGACCAAGCAGCTGCCTCCCAGCTACCTCATGCATTGCACCCCAGACTCCTTGTCGCCATCTTAACTCTTTCAAAATGATCCGACGCATTAGTGCTACGCTACTCAAGTCATTCTTTCAAGTGACGTCTTTATTGTTCTTTTTTGTTACTCGCGCGCTGACCGGCTGACGGGCTCTTCTAAACCCACAAAAGCATGCCGCCAATGACAACCCTGAATGCTAACTCTCGCTCCCCCAACATTCTCCTAAGGCCGTCTTTTTCTTTTCTTGTTTTTAAAAAAATATTTTCCTCTCTTCGTCTTTTTCTTTCTTTCCTTCTTCTTTTTCTTTCTACCCGCCTTCCCACTTTCCCGCTCTTGTTCGCTCGTCTTAGGAACCAGCGCTCATTTTTTTTGCAGTCTCTCTCTTTACAAGCAGCCGCCACCAACAACAACCGCACATGACGTCACTCTACTAACCCGTTAAAGCTGACATGCCGAGGATGACGATGCCGCCTTTGACGAAGATAGATCCTCCTATCGAGACGTTGGCCAGCCTTTCTGAGGCACCTTATCCCTGTTTATAACCTTTATACCAGAGTGTGCTATTCCATCTGTCAGTCACCTTCTTGATTGTAGATGGGCAGGAATTCGTTTTTTTTTTAATCAAACCGTGGGGCACCACAAGGCTCTGTTCTGGCACTGTTATTATTTGGTATTGCCTTCATGCCTCTAGCGTATAAACTACAGGACATTGATAATATAAGATTTCCCATTAACGCTGATGACGTCGCACTGTTGTCCGCTCACAGAAACCTTGAGTTACATTGCAAACAATGCAGAAAGGTCTTGATTTGTTACACGTGTACGTGTAGCCCGCTGGACTCCAGATATCGACACAGAAATCTCGCCACGTACGCGTTGCCAACAAACCGGGAGGAACGTCAGTTTGCGATAGCGATTTCCAAGATTGGCTCATCGCTGATTCCTCAGGCTTAAGAGCTGCGGGTTCTTGGCCTGTAAGTTCATCAGTCGAGGTCTAGCGTGAAGTGGATCAAGAAGATAAGCAAGACATCAGCGGAAACAGTTCACCTTATTCGCAGAATTTCGCCACGGAGTGATGGGGCTCGCACTGACGTGGCCCGTTGCCTAGTGCACTCCTTCCCGCAGCCTCGCATTATATATCAAGCGCAGTTCCTGCGACTGACGGCTCAACAGTGGGACCGACTTGAGGTTATCAAAAGAAATGCAATGAGAGTAATTACGGCCCTCCCTCATCTAACACATACACCAACGCTACAAGAGCATGCACAGCTTAATAGCATTTCTGAGCTCGTTGAGCAAGGGCAGCAAGCAAGATAGCTTAGAAGATGCCGCATACCGACAGTCGCGGCGCGCCATTCCTATTTCTACCGAGATTGTGCCATGACTACGGCTGTGGGAGTATACATCACTAACCAATAACAAAAGACGACAAAGCTCCGCCAGCGAGTTCAACCGATTGTAACAACTGAAACAACCGTACCTACGGGACGCTGTAGGGTATACTCGGACGCGGCGGTTAACTCAAAAGGTGAACAAATAGCCTTTTAGAGTCCTCTACACCCTGAGATCCAAGCCACGCGCAGCTATGCAACGAACTTTTCATACCCTTTATTATTTGAGCTGCAGGCTGTACACGCTGCGATGGAAACTCTTGTCAACTTGCCTAACATCAGCGAAGCCCACATATATACTGATAACCTCGGCGCCGTTAAGAAACTCAAACAAGTAACGAAAACGTTGCGTATTTGTGAGCAGATACGCAACATTCATAATTATACACGTGTGAACATTACTGTCCACTGGGTGCGGCCACGTGGTCGTGACCTAAAGACTGACCTTGTGCATTGATCACTCTTTCTCGACACCCGTAACTCCTCTTCTTTCCCTTCCCTCTGACTCCCGCGCCTCTGCTACCTTTCTCCACAATCTTTCTCGGGTGGAGGAAGTCTCTCTCCAGAGACTTCGGACCGGGGCGGCCCTTACACCAGCCATCGCTTATGCTTGGGCTTGACTACATGAATACATTGTCCAGTGTCCGTAGTGTCCCGCGCCTGCGTCTGCAGTGGATGCCCGCCATCTACTTTGGACGTGTCCTAAGGCAAATTCGCGAAAGTGTGCTTAAAAGTGTAAAATTGAACAGTGATGAAGCTGAAGACTATGAAACATGGACTATGGACAACACATTTTTTTGTCCTTGTTGCAATGTCTCCATGAAACGGGCTTGCATGCTTATATTTCGCTCCATTATGACGTTATGCCGGGTGGCAAACCAAGCGCAAAATAAAAAGAAAACAAGGTCTCCAAGCGACGGCAAACAACATTACTTTGGTTATGTCCAGCTACGTGTCATCTGCATATCTTTAAATATTGGTGCATGATAGTTGGGACACCCAGTATAAGACTTCCCTTGTGCATTGGTCATTGGGACGAAACAAAATAGTCGTTTTTTTTCTGCTATCGGTCAGCACGTATACTTTCTACAATGCGCAGGCAAATGCAGGCCCGCGCAGGATGTGTTGTGATCCCCTTCGTCCTCGTTTAGTTAGCGCTGCTGCTTGTCCAGGTTTCTCTACTATTGCCAGAGTACCCTAAATAATTCACTGTGATACTTGTTTCTGCGAATCAGTGTCACTTTCAGTATTCGGGAAGTCGATGCACCATGAGGTCACTATGCACTGCCTTGCTTCGTTCCTGTGATCGCTACAGTTGTCACAAGCGATCGCAGCCCCGACATGCCCAAGAAAAACAGATATTACGCCTGCGGCAATGTGTTGTACTTCACCCCAGTGCACCAGCATAACTCAAGGGGCAACATTTTGGAGAATTATGTTTCAAAAGATTAGCCGTGTTTCAGCAAATTTCCCTGTGTAACGTCGAGAGGGCACTTTGTTCCAATAACATAAGCGTTTACGGAACTTAGCAGGCGGTTAGTGCTGTATTGAAGCAGTGTTTTGGTCCTGACCATTGCTATAACGACGCACTAAATGCATACTAAGTGCCGTAAACGCGTATGTTATTAGAACGAAGTACCCTCACGACGTTGCTAACGGAAACTTGCTCAAACTAGGCTAATCTTCTGAAATACCATTTTTGGAAATGTTGCCCATTGAGTTAAGCTGGTGTAATGTGGTGAAGTTCAGCACATTGCCGATGGGACGATATGGAGTTCGTTGTTTGTGCGGGTGGCTACATGTGTGGGCCATGCGGTGTAGTCAGAAGAGACGCGCGGTTCGACAAGACGATGGCGGCGAACAGTTACAGCGGTTGGGGGGTGAGGGGGCCGTGGCTCACAGAGAGCGCGTAAGGGCCTGTTTACGTTCGAGCCGCCCATCGCCGCAAGCCTCACCACACGCGTGCGGTCGCGCGAGAAATTGCACATATCGAACACTTGTGCACAAATTTCCGTCTACACTGTGTACACAGTGTAAACCGCACACATTGTAAACTGAAATTTGTGCAGAAATGTTCGATATGTGCAATTTTTTGCGCGACCGCACCCGTGCGGTGCGGCTTCGGCGATGGGCGGCTCGAGCGTAAACAGGCCCTAAAATCGGGTTGACTCTGAGTCCGCCAGCCGGTTCGCGGAAGCAGTGCACGCCCGCCGTGGCTTTCAAGTCAGCCCGCTGGACCACACCCAAGCCAAGACATTCCGCGAACGGACCAGATGCCCCAACGTGCGCGGATGCGTTTTCTCTGGCGGGCTCTGTCTGTGGAGACCCATAGTACTGCAAAGGATTTATGGCGACGGCCTCGAGACATCGAAACTTCGGATAGTGTCACCCTGTAGCCCCGTTGTGTGCACACTGCACGCAAGCGCAGTGTGATTGGACGAACGATGGGGTGATGTTGGGGATGCTTTTAGGTAGGTGCGTGCAGGGCCATCGGAGGGGGGGATTCGGTGGCGATTCGGCTAAGAGAAGGGACATCGAAATTATAACATCATTGTAATTTTTGAATCGTAGTTCTTTGATGCCTGTGTAAAGAGTTTACATTCTATCGCTTTCCTATTCCATCGTAATAAACAGTTAACCCCTTGCAATCAGTGTCAGAGCATTGCCTACTGTAATGTGACTTCGTGTCATCTACAACACCTTCAAGTTTACCTCAATGACATCGAGGCGAATATCAACTGGCAATGTCCCAAATCCCAGGGCATGTACATGCGCGTAGCACTCTAGTTTAGTTTTTTTAGCGACATCATTGCACCCAGAATTATTACTACACCACGTCAGCAAATGTTGCTCTTTGTCACGGCCTCACGATAATGTCGATGACGCTAGGCCCGGAATTTTGAGATAAGCTTTTGTTATCAAATTAAAATGTGTTTACAAGCGTTTACCAACCTCCATACTCTCTAAATATGATCATTTTACGTTCGAGAAACATGCGGTAGAGTTTTTACAACTTTCATACCTATCGTCGGTACTAGGCTACTCCTAAATGTAAAACTCAACCTGAGGGCTTCTCGTGACTTCAGGAAGAAAAAAAAGCGACCTGCTAAACAAGTATTGCAAGTGTCGCGGAATTGTAATTTGCTAGTGTATAGCGTTCATTAATGTTTGATTGTATATTTTTTGCATTGCCTCCGGTATTCAAACAGACATGAAACGCAGGAGTACACTTTCATTTGATTATCGCAATAAACGAATTTAAAAGGAAATATATTTGCTTAAAAGTGAACATAAAGAAAGTTCGAGTGACTGTAGGTATTTCATTTGTGTTCTCCATTTTCTATAATAATTTTCAAAACGGCGGAACAATCTAATTATGACACATTATGCTTACAACTCCAATACCGCAGTAAAAACGGATATCACCACTCTGTAATAGAGATGACAAAATTGATATAATACATGTTGTTCTTTAATGTTGTTGCCGTCCGGGCAATGATTCCAGTAGCACTTCTTCTTATTTAACTATTTTATTCACAAAATTACACTTTAAAGATACAGGCTTAGCAACATATCATGAGAAGCCAACAAACACTGACACCAAGGATAACATAGAGGAAATTACTTGTGCTTAATAAATGGAATGAAGAAACGATAAATTAATGGAAATTAAAGTGGATGAAAAAACTACTTGCCGCAGGTGGGAACCGAACCCACAACCTTCGCATCTCGCGTGCGATGCTCTGCCATAAGAAGCCGCCGCCTGAGTGAATATGTTCACGGTTCAATGATGTTTCAGCGCGGATGGATAAAGCGCTACAGAGCGATAACGGCTTATGCATAATGATCGGAACGTCATCAGCGCACGTGACGCACTTTGCTTGCGTCATCAATGCTCCTTGCGCCGCCGTCGGCCCCAGTTCGTGTCGCCACTGCGCTAGCGTTAGTACTGGCCTAATCAAGTTATATAACACTGCTGGCGCTCTTTGGCCACACCTGGCCCTTGTGCCATTAAACATAAAATATTCATTCAACACTGCTAATGACACTCGGCTTCGTGGAGATGAGCGGCTGGCACAATGCTTACGCATACCTGTAGACTAACTCCCAAAGGAGTTTCTGCATGATTTTTTTTGTTCCTGGTGTTGGGGACTCGGTGCTGACGCCCGTTATTGCAAATGGGTCGCAAGCCCCAAGGGTAGCGTTGGCCTGGCGGCCTGGGGCACTGGAAGCATCCGAAGGTCCCGGCAAAGCAAGAGTAGACTGGTAACAGAACAACTTGTTTATTCTAGCATCGCAAAAGAGCGGCCGGTCAGGTCGACCGAAGTGGAGAGACGGGAGAGCACGTAACTCAACAGAAGAAATCGGAGCCTCTCTCCTGGCGTCCGGGGGCAGCTGCTCTTATACTCTCGGCGTCGCGGGCCAGAAGGAAGGTCACGGGATGAGCCCACGCGACGGTGGAGCATGAGCCCACGACGGCGCGCACGGTCGAGCCGAGAGACATGGTGAGCCGAGTGTAGTGACGCATCGCCAACCCGCCGACGGACAGACCTGCTGGCTCCTCACTTGGGGAGCTCCGCTCCCCGGCTGCCGCGCTTTGACAAGCGTGGGCACACACACACACACGCACATACGAAGACACGTGGCACTGAAACACGCCTGGACACGCTTGGCGGGGAGACGTTGTGGCGGCGTCGAACGGGCCAAAATGTCCGCCGCTTTGACAAAGCCCCGGCGTCCGTTGCATCCGCGCCGGCATTACCGCGCGTTGTAGGCGAAACGTAACAGACCGCCCCGCCGGGGGAAGGAGATCCCGATGGTCAGGGGACTGCATCCGCTGTCCGGAGGGATGTCGCTCGATGATGCTCATAACCGAAGTCGGGCGTCCGTTGGCGTTTCTTGAGCGCAGCGCACAGAGAAGGCCTCGTTCTCACGTTCAGGTTCACACAGGACACTGCAAAGTGACTTCGGGAGAGTTGACATTTTTGTTCTCGTTTCCGGCAAGCGTTAGAACCACGCCTGAAAGTCAACCGCTCAGTCAGCAAGCACGGCACAACCCTCACTAAGCCCTGCCAGGCTCTTTCCCCTTTTATACTGCTGCCTAGTTCCTTACAGTAGTTTAGCAGCACTCAGAACGCGTCCACAAATCGGAAAATTGCACTAGAAAGCACATCATCACTTTGAAACACTACACAAAAGCAATAGGTTAAAAATCCTGCCTCAGGAAGAAAAACATCAGTAACAAGCAATTTTGAGGCTGATTCTCACGTTAGGGGCTTCGACTTAAGCCATCGGCGTTACCGTTGAGACTCCCCTTTTTGTAACGCACCTCAAAGGAATATTGTTGCAAAGCGAGGCTCCAGCGCAGGAGGCGGCCATTTTTGGGAGAGATGGTCTGCAGCCATTGGAGAGGGCAGTGATCCGTTTCAATGATAAACCTCGAGCCGGCTAGGTAACACGACAATTTCTGAACGGCCCACACGATACACGCACACTCTTTCTCGGTGGCGCTATACGCCTGCTCACGACTCGTCAGCTTACGACTAGCATACAGGACGGGGTGTTCTACTTCTCCATTTTCCCGTTGGCACAGTACAACGCCCATGCCTCGCTCACTAGCATCACACTGAACAACGAACCCTTTTGTGTAGTCGGGCGATCGTAGCACAGGCTGGCTTGTTAGGGCGCTCTTTAGGGCGCTAAAAGCTCTTTCCTTTGTCTCATCCCAGACGACTGTTTGCGGCTCTGTCTTTCTTAGAGCATCCGTCAAGGGAGCCGCGATATCAGAGTACCTGGGGATGTACCTCTGATAGTAGCCGGCGACACCTAAGAACGACCGAATATCGGTCTTCGTGCGCGGTTGCGGGAAGTCTCGCACAGCGGCCACCTTTATTTCAGAGGGGCGGCGACGACCCCGACCAATCACGTGTCCGAGGTAGACAACCTCGGCCTGTGCTAACTGGCACTTGGGAGCCTTGACTGTCAAGCCCGCATCGCGCAGGCGGGTTAGCACTGCCCGCAAGTGCGCCATATGCTCAGGCCAGGATGCGGAGAATATCGCTACGTCGTCTAGATACGGTAAAGCGAATTCTTGCTGTCCCCGCAACACTTTATCCATGAGGCTTGAAAAGCAGTATGGCGCGTTCTTCAAACCAAAACTCAAAACTTTAGGACGGAATGTCCCCATTGGTGAAATGAACGCCGCATACCTACTAGCCTCTTCTGTAAGTGGAACCTGCCAATAACCCCTGACAAGATCTAGGGTGGAAATAAACTGAGCGCTACTCACTCTCTCAAGGCGCTCCTCGATGTTAGGGATCGGATAAATTTGATCCTTAGTGATGGAATTAAGCCTGCGGTAGTCGACGCAAGGACGAGGTTCCTTGCCCGGTACCTCAACTAAAATCAAAGGGGAGGTATAATCACTCTCACCCGCTTCAATAACACCGAGCTGTAGCATTTTCGTTACCTCAGCCTCCATAATATCGCTCTGGCGGGGTGACACCCGGTACGCCTTGGATCGTACTGGCTCTGGGGAGGTAAGTTCTATGTCATGAGTAAGGACAGAAGTCCTACCAGGCCTCTCAGAGAACAGACCTTGAAACTCTTGTAAGAGCTGGTGTAGTTCGGTTTTCTGCTCAGGCGACAGCGATGCTTTACTTATTAAGTCACTAATGACTTGATCGGTGTCTTTCCTGTTCGTCACTGAGCCTAGTCCCGGAAGCTCGACCGGAAGCTCTTCTAACTTTCCCGCATCGGGAATTTCCTCTCCAGTATCTGGTGCCTTTAACGCTACAGGCTCAATTTTATTCCGTTCGGGCGTGCTCTGAATACCAGCTTGCTGCGCCTCTGACCCTTTCTCATCGTTCAACAACGTCGGCCCCGCAACTACCGCCTTTGCAGCGAGCTCCCGAACCTTCGATCTGGTTAAGGCCTGAACGCTAGCCTCACCAAACAAAAGCCCCTTCTCGCGCAGGAGGTGATCGGACCTGTTCGAAAATAGGTACGGGTACTGGGGGGGCAGCATAGATGACACTGCGGCCTCCGTCTCAAGTGCTCCGAAAGGTCCTTCAATAAGCACTTTTGCTACCGGCAGACACACGCTATGAGCTTCCACTGCTTGCTTGATCCATGCGCACTCGCCCGTGAACATATCGGGTTCTACGTAAGAGGGGTGAACTACATCCATTGTAGCTGCGGAATCGCGAAGCACTCGGCACTCTTTCCCGTTCACGAGGAGGTCTCGCATGTAAGGCTCGAGAAGCTTGATGTTCTCGTCAGTGCTGCATAATGACAAAAACACGACTTTTGGTTTTGTTTCTGGACACTGCGCCGAAAAGTGACCCGGCTTCTGGCACGTATAACAAACGCGCACTTGCCTCATCTCGAACCGCTTTCTGCGTTCGGCTTCGGCTGCCGCCGTCTCCTCACGTTCGGTTGGACACTGCGCCGAAAAGTGACCCGGCTTCTGGCACGTATAACACACGCGCGCTTGCCTCGTCTCGAACCGCTTTCTCATGGGCGTGAACTTCGGCCTCTCAAACTTGGAGCCAAATTCACCCTTTTGACCGTCCTTAGCTCCACGAGCCCGACGCGTCACAAACTCCTCGGCTAGCTCAGCGGCTCGAGCCACCGTACTAACGTCTGGCCTATCCAAGACCCAGTACCGCACGTTCTCAGGTAACCGACTATAAAACTGTTCTAGCCCGAAACACTGCAGAACTTTCTCGTGGTCACCAAACGCTTTCTCTTCTTTGAGCCACTCCTGCATGTTTGACATAAGCCTGTAGGCAAACTCTGTATATGACTCACTTCTGCCTTTCTCGTTTTCCCGAAACTTCCGACGGAACGCCTCCGCTGACAGCCGGTACTTTTTTAGCAGACTCGATTTCACTTTGTCGAAATCCTCTGCCTCCTCTCTCTCCAAGCGAGCGACTACGTCGGCCGCCTCGCCGGGTAGCAAAGTGAGCAAGCGCTGTGGCCACGTTTCCCGAGAGAACCCCTGCTTCTCGCACGTTCGCTCAAAGTTAACCAGGAACAAACCAATGTCCTCTCCAAGCTTAAACGGCCGCATCAGGTCAGTCATTTTGAACAATACTCGTTCTCCTGCACCGTGTGCCTGACTTCCATTACGAGCGCGTTCCATCTCTAACTCGAGACGCTTCATTTCCAATGCGTGTTGACGGTCGCGCTCTTCTTTTTCTTTCTCTTTTTGTTCTTTTAGTTCGCGCTCCTGTTTCTCTTTTTGTTCTTTAAGTTCGCGCTCCTGTCTTTTTGCCGTCTCCCTCTCCTCAATGGTCTCAAGGCATTCCGACAGCTCGTCATCCTCAGCTTCTAACTCAAGAATAGCCCTTAACAGTTCTGGTTTTCTGAGTTTGTCTGAGACATCCAGACCCAACTCTCTTGCAAGCTCCAGCAATTTCGGTTTGCGCAACGACTTCAAATCCATGGCTGCTCTGAATGCTGCTTTCTCTACTGCCTACTATTGTCTTGCCGCAAAGTAACCCGGCAGCAACGACAACCACAATTACCAGCTCTGTTTCTGACACTAACAAAAGCCTGGCAAAACTCAGAAGAAGAAAGTCCCGCACTCACCAAACCTCGCAGCCAAGAATTCAGCGCAGTCGTTCCGCTGCAGGCAACCAGTCATCACACAGGGCTCGTTGCACTGCTCCCGGATGGTCGTTGTGCTGCTCAGCATACAGTCAACCGCATCTCTTCGCTGCTGGCCTCCGTTGTCGCGATCTCACCGCTGGCAACCAGTTGTTGGGGACTCGGTGCTGACGCCCGTTATTGCAAATGGGTCGCAAGCCCCAAGGGTAGCGTTGGCCTGGCGGCCTGGGGCACTGGAAGCATCCGAAGGTCCCGGCAAAGCAAGAGTAGACTGGTAACAGAACAACTTGTTTATTCTAGCATCGCAAAAGAGCGGCCGGTCAGGTCGACCGAAGTGGAGAGACGGGAGAGCACGTAACTCAACAGAAGAAATCGGAGCCTCTCTCCTGGCGTCCGGGGGCAGCTGCTCTTATACTCTCGGCGTCGCGGGCCAGAAGGAAGGTCACGGGATGAGCCCACGCGACGGTGGAGCATGAGCCCACGACGGCGCGCACGGTCGAGCCGAGAGACATGGTGAGCCGAGTGTAGTGACGCATCGCCAACCCGCCGACGGACAGACCTGCTGGCTCCTCACTTGGGGAGCTCCGCTCCCCGGCTGCCGCGCTTTGACAAGCGTGGGCACACACACACACACGCACATACGAAGACACGTGGCACTGAAACACGCCTGGACACGCTTGGCGGGGAGGCGTTGTGGCGGCGTCGAACGGGCCAAAATGTCCGCCGCTTTGACAAAGCCCCGGCGTCCGCTGCATCCGCGCCGGCATTACCGCGCGTTGTAGGCGAAACGTAACACTGGATTTCGCACGATAGTTCGTTTAATATGGCGTCGTGTGTGGCACCTGCGCCTTGCTACTGTTTCGGCTGGAAGAGATATAGTGATCAGTGGCGTAGCAACGGGGAGTGGGGGGGGGGGGGGGGGGTGGAGGCCCGGGGGGCCGTGGCACGGGGCCAGTAGGGGGGGGGGGGTGTCATATACGTCTGAAGACACCCGAAAATTGTCGATATCCTCGCCTTCCTCGACTACACCCGGAGGGGAGGGGGTGACAGAAGAGCTAAGGGCCCCGGGTGCCAGACGACCTAGCTACGCCACTGATAGTGATGTTGACATCACTATATCGCAGGACGTTTGATTGCAGCAATGATGTGGCTCGTGCGAGAAACCCTCCATGCCCCACGATCATCCCAGCTTCTGTGGATCGAAGCGCCTCGCACAGCACGACCAACTTCTTATCACATCCCTTTATCCCCTTATCCAGGCTGAAAAATTTCATCCCGTGTTACTTCAGCTTCCGCACGCAACTCTCATTTCTAAATAGCCTAGGCGGTGTGTTTTGAAAAACCTGTTTTCTCTAAGCGACATCTGGGTGAGCAGATTGTGCGTCCAGACATAACGTCTCCCTAGTCCCACCGAGTGCCTGCGAGGATGTAGGGCGCTCGCCGTGGCACTTCGGGGAAAGAGTACCCAGAAACGTGGTACACGCGAACGGTGCATCGTGGCGCAGCGGTCGAGCACTGGGCTTGGGCGTAAGTAGAGAGAGCATAAACTTTATTGTACGAAGGAACTCTGTGGGGTTAATCTTGTGCGCAGCCTTCTTGTCCTCCATAAAGAAAGCAACAAAATCCCAATAAAGAAAGGCGTCAGGCAGGGAGATACGATCTCTCCGATGCTATTCACAGCGTGTTTACAGGAGGTATTCAGAGACCTGGATTGGGAAGAATTGGTGATAAGAGTTAATGGAGAATACCTTAGTAACTTGCGATTTGCTGATGATATTGCCTTGCTTAGTAACTCAGGGGACCAACTGCAATGCATGCTCACTGACCTGGAGAGGCAAAGCCGAAGGGTGGGTCTAAAAATTAATCTGCAGAAAACTAAAGTAATGTTTAACAGTCTCGGAAGGGAACAGCAGCTTACAATAGGTAGTGAGGCACTGGAAGTGGTAAGGGAATACATCTACTTAGGACAGGTAGTGACTGCGGATCCGGATCATGAGACTGAAATAATCAGAAGAATAAGAATGGGCTGGGGTGCGTTTGGCAGGCATTCTCAAATCATGAACAGCAGGTTGCCACTATCCCTCAAGAGGAAAGTGTATAACAGCTGTGTCTTACCAGTACTCACCTACGGGGCAGAAACCTGGAGGCTTACGAAAAGGGTTCTACTTAACTTGAGGACGACGCAACGAGCTATGGAAAGAAGAATGATGGTTGTAACGTTAAGGGATAAGAAAAAAGCAGATTGGGTGAGGGAACAAACGCGAGGTAATGACATCTTAGTTGAAATCAAGAAAAAGAAATGGGCATGGACAGGACATGTAATGAGGAGGGAAAATAACCGATGGTCATTAAGGGTTACGGAATGGATTCCGAGGGAAGGAAAGCGTAGCAGAGGGCGGCAGAAAGTTAGGTGGGCGGATGAGATTAAGAAGTTTGCAGGGACAACATGGCCACAATTAGTACATGACCGGGGTAGTTGGAGAAGTATGGGAGAGGCCTTTGCCCTGCAGTGGGCATAACCAGGCTGATGATGATGATGGTGGTGATGATGATGATGATGATGATGATGATGATGATGTGTTTGTTTGAAGGCGGCGCCAGTCCCTAGCTTGTTGGCTGCTTAAGTTGGGATGGGGACGAGCGCACTTTCGTCTGGTCAGGCGTTGGTACTCCAAAATCTGCCTGCTAGTGATGGTTTCCTCATGGTAATCTGAAGGGGGTCCCGAGGAGGGTCCTGCAGCTCGGCCAGCAAGTCCTCGAGCTACGCAGTTCGCCTCCTCGTTGCCCCTCGGGCCCGTGTGCCCCGGGCACCAGGCCACAGCATGGTCCTCAGTCAATCCGGGGCCCAGGATATCAGTGACGCACCTGGGAAGTGTGCCTCTGAGGTATAACCTACAGGCGGCTTGTGAATCTGTCGGGATGTATGCGGGGCGACCCCTTCGTTCTGCTACTCTTATTGCGAGGGCTATGGCTGCTGCCTCCGTGGTGGCGCTTGATCTCGTTCGTATAGACGCGCAGGACACCACCTTGTTTTGATTGGTTACTGCCATTGCGATTGCCTATTCTCTGGGGCCTTTTAGTGGTGTGGATTAATAAAGGCTAGCGTCGGTGTAGTAGGTATCAGGATCGCCCGTTCTCTGGAGGAGTTTTCGTGCTCGCGCTTGCCGCCACTTTTGGTTGTAGAGCGGATGCATGTTCCTGGGGTCCGGTTCCACGATGATAAGTACCCGTAGGTGCATCGGTAAGATGAACGTTTCGTCTTCGCAGTATTGGAGGGTGAGGGGGTATCCCAGTCTTCGTAGTAGTATTTTATGCCCCGGTGTGTGGTGTTAAGTCGTTCTCTTTGTGCGACTAGCGTGGCAGCGGTCAGTTCTTCATACGTGCTATTTATGCCGGCTTAAATAGAAGCACGCTGCGTGCGGCGAGAGACGGCGCCCTCGCTGCTCGGTGGGTCGGACGCGCTTCTTCGGAGCCTTTCGCTGCTTTTTGTTACGCTGTGCTTGCGGCCCAGGTCGCCGCAGACAGCAATGCCTTCACATTTATGAATGCAACTTACCATTACGGGATAAAAGAAATAAGTTCGCGTATGCTGCAAACCAGTGCGCGGATTTTTCCGCTTTGTATGTTCTAATTGACGCAGCTTACGTAATGCGATATCTCTTTCTTTTCTCTTTTTTTTCTTTTTTGTGTGCAGCTGCAGAGTTACATGTAATCTAGTTTGAATTCTGTAGAAATATTCAATTTTAGTTTCTTTAATATTAACACCGAAAAAAGGAAAATCTCGTCATCAATTGTACTACGATATACAACTTACTGCCGTTTAAAGGCTGACAAGCTTAATTTTTTTGCCTACGAATGCTTTCAACCGCCGTAGTGGCTTATTGGCTATGGTGTTGCGCTGCTAAGCATGAGGTCGCGGGATCAAATCCCGGCCACGGCGGTCGCGTACCGTGTCACGTGCATTGAGTGCGCGTTCAAGAAGCGGTCAAAACTAGTCCCCCACTACGGTGTGCCTCTTAATCATATTGTGGTTTTGGCACGTAACACTCCATAATTTAGTTTAGTTTTATAAATGGTTACCTATGTAGAGCATTTATGTGCGTTGCAAGTATTTAAATACGGAAATCGAGATTTGTAGCTCCGAGCTAAAGCTTCTTGTTGAAACTCTGTCAAATTTATGAGAATCTCTGTTCATGAAATAACGTACTACACCCTAAAGCAAATATCATTGTCGTATGAAATCATAGCTGATTGTATACCGTGTATTTATTTTTAACTTTAACAGAATTTTCAGAAATTGCCTGTGGCACATCGCGCAAGTCTACTCGTGGAGCTGTATTACTCGAATAGGACATTGCTTGTTCAAAAAATTAAAATGCATGACTGACAAATTATCAAAATATTACTAATAACTTTCTTAGACTACTGTTAACGCACATATTGGAATTTACCAATTGAGGGCGGTAATTTCACAAGGCACGTCTGCTTGGAATAAACTTTAGAACCGTATACCACCAGCTTCGCGAAAAACGCTGTCAAACTTCCGGTAAAACTGCACCGTGTTCCACTTACCTTTTCAACCAAATGCGTTATTGTGCGTTGAAGCCAAAAAATAGCTGGAACACCAATGTGCTTTGCAGCACACTTTGGCAATGCACATCTCTAAAAATACGGTGTCATCCTGCGAATTTCTCCAAGTGAATATACAGGGTGTCCCAACTATCATGCACCGACATTTAAGATGTGCAAATGTCGCGTAGCTGAATCGAGGTAATGTTTGCCATCGCTTGGAGATACTCAAATTATATTGTTTTGCATTCAGCCTAATTACATAATTAGATTTAATAATTAATGAAATTATCAAATATTATAATTAGATGAAACGTGTCAATGAGGAAATTGTAGAGCGACATGAGAGAGCGAGAGAAAATTTATTAAAATAAAGAGGAACCGCAGCGTCCTTCGACAGGCCCCGGGCTTGTGTCGAGTCCTCCGACCCGGTGAGCCGCGACTGCGGGGCGCGCTCTCCCGACCAGATCGAGCTGGTCGGGAAGCCTTTCTGTTGCCCAATACGCGCTACTGAAAAGTGTTTTTCCGAGCATAAAAGAAGCCCGCGGATACAAGCAATTAAGAAGGAATGCAATAAGCATTGATCGCTCGCTTTCTTTTCTAAACGCGACTACATTCCAAAAATAAAGAAAAAAACGGCCGTGGCTTAGCTTGGTTAAGCCTGGTGATTGCGAAGCAATAGTGTCCGTAGCGCCCCTGGTGAGAGGAGCGGGAGTTAGGCCGCCGTTGGTGGCTACCGCCTCGCCTCTCGACGGCGTGAGATGGGGCCCCGTTTTTGCACAGCTGGTGTGACGTCACACCGACCGTAGCGCCCCTGGTGAGAGGAGCGGGAGTAAGGCCGCCGTTGGTGGCTACCGCCTCGCCTCGCGACGGCGTGAGATGGGGCCCCGTTTTGACACAGCTGGTGTGACGTCACTCTAGGTCACGTGGTGTGACGTCACGCAGCGAGGTCACGCTAAAGGTCAATGGTGCCTACCACCGCCTCGCCACGGAACGGGCTGAAGTGCGACCTAAAGTAGTATTGCTTCGCAATAAAAAAGAAACAGACAAATACAGGCGAGGGGGTGGCGGTTAAGCGGGAAAGAAGTAAACCCACATAACAAACATTCATGTTGCGATTTAGCGGTGAATTCAAGAGAAAAGCGTTAGCATTGCGTCGCACTTCTTTGAGGTTCAGGATGTATGATTTAAAACGCCTTCCCCTCGTAGCAAAGTGTTGTTTGGGAAGCTCACTTGACACGCGTCCCGCCACTTCGGAGAAGCCCACGAATGCACGCAAGACTGCCGCGCGACTCGCCGCTCGAGGCACTTTGCGTGTCGTGAAGTCTGTCCAAATATGCGTGGCAATACCTTTTAACGAACGTGAGTGCTTGCATCGGGGCTTATTCAGGCGTTCGCCTCTGTGAGCCGTATGGCTCCTTCGCGCTCGAAGCCCCTTTTTTTTGTCCTCTGAGCAGCAGCGACAGCAATTACGTTAAAACTCCACTCTGCGAGAGCGTCTCCGCTTATTGATTGCTGGCGTCGTACTTGGTGCCCTTGTTTTGCTTTCAACCTAAGGAACCTGAGAGGACCTGATCAAGGAGCTCGCGCCCAGTCACGCGCTGCAGGCCGAAAAGAATATTCGTCTTAAAGGTTTCCTTTAATACCAAATAATAAAATACATTTCTGGAATGCCACGTATCAAGATCAGGGATAGTTTCTTTTGCCTACTTTTTTTTTCATGGAGTGAAAACGAGGTTTCCTTATAAAGCTGCAGTATTGATGACTACGCAGTTCCACCACACAAGCAGCCTTTGTATCAAAATGCTAGCAATCGTAATCTAGTTTACGTTTGTTGTCTTTGCATCTCGAGGATATATACTTTCGGCGTAGTTAAAATACGCCCGTTGAAGCACGAGACTTTGGCTTGCATGGCCAAGGAGTATGTAAACGCGCTAAGAACGCGTGACCTGACGTACTATTTATCTTTGTCTTTGTTGAAGTGACCATACCCACGCAGTGAAGCACAGTACTAAGCAATTAAATACACGTGATCCATACACTGTGGTAAGAAAATAAAACCTAAAACAAGATAAAGAACACCCGGCAAATTATATATAGTAGTATTTGGGAATTGCGGATAGCTCGCCGTAAAGAGGTTCATCTTCCCATTTTTCAACATCTAAATTAAATATATATATTTTTGATGTCGCTTGTAGCAGATAGCGCAATTCCGCGTGCTCAGGTGTATTCCTTGACATGGACATTAACTCGCATGGTAAATAACAATATTATATAAACTCATTGATAAAGTTCCAATAACTACCCTTTAATCAATTACTTTAGGACACAAGTTAAACTGTAGAATTACCAGATAATAATGAAGCACGTAATCTTCCGTTTAGCAGAAATCCGGACACTGGCACCATTTCCGTGACTTCCTTCCCCAAAATGTGCTGTGAATTAGTGTTACCCCGAAATGCACGAGGGAGTCTTTCTGAAAAAATAATACCACAAGGAACGAGTTCGATGTGCCGAAATTTTCTAGAAAATTTTGTCTGATATGTGTTAATGTACGGCACGTAGATGCGCCTAAACAGCTGTTCATACTTGCGTGGGTAGCTCCCCCTTTCTTCAAAGCTGGCTTATCCACAGCAAGGGTGTTTGTGTGGAGAAGCACGCTTCGCCAATATTTTTTCTCTTCTTTTTGAAAGCATAGTAGACGTGGGCTGATTGAAACACGGACAATTCTAAATTTCCAGAAGTAAACAACCCTCAAACTACAGGCTAACCTGTTAGGCTCCAAGCTTCTTAAAGCTGCTCAGGGCAAAACAAAGTTGTTCTCTAATTCCAACTTTTTGGCTACTGAAGGCAAAGCTACGCGGCCAGGAAAGGAGAGGGCATTTATACGGCTAGTCAGCGCGAGCGAACGTCACTGTGCTCTTGTCGTATAATCTGTTCATACGCTAGCCGACTGTATATGTTTTATCATAGTAATTCTTAATTCGGTTTTAATAAGTGATAAGAACTTATCAAACTTGAGATAATTCAAATCTGCATTAATTCAAACGAGAATCTGTGATTCCCGTGAGTTTAAGTTAACGTGTTCGTATAGCGTGCACTGTTAGCAAGACAACGGTAAGGACCCGCACTTCGCTGCTATAATTGCCAGAGATTTGGGCACATGGCGAAAACCTGCCGTAGCACACGTCGATGCAAAATCTGCTCAGAAGACCATGACCACAGGGAGTGCAAGTCACTTCTTCAACCAAAATGTGCAAACTGTGCGGGGAACCATGCCGCCTCCTTCTCAGGCTGCCCACAGAAAAAAGCAGCGGCACAAATGCGTCGACATGAACTAATTCATGGAAGACAACCGCGACGCAATGAACCTGCACCAAACCTCGAGATTGTTAATCCAGTGCCAGATCACCCACCTCAGCGGGCACCGGAACTACCACAGCCAAGAGCATCAACAAGCTATCCCTCCTCTAGAGAACAACCATCAGTGCAATCAAGAGACCAGTCCAGAGGATCACAGTCAAGCGCCCAGTCTTATGCATCAGTGCTACGGAAACCCAGACGACAGCAGACAGAAAGTAACACACAAGAAAGCTCCTGTACTCGCACACATTTCTCTCAGCGACCTTACGCACCTACTGCTAAAGTAACACCAGCTAATAGCGAACATACCACAGCATCGGTGACACAACTGATTTTGCCAATGCTCTTCGCAGCTCTTAAGGCAATCCTATCTGCTTTGCCGGAAGCAAACAACCTGCCAGAAGTAAAAGCCTTGCTGCCTCTAGAAGCACTGTTGTGTCAACAATCCGGGCCGAAACTGCGGCAGGCACTGCATGAATAACCGCTACAAAAATGTCTCCATATTTCAGTGGAATGCCAACAGTCTTCGAAGAAAGTGTGCTGACTTTCGTAAACTGCTTGTACAATACAACTTCCCCATACTTTGCATTCAAGAGGCGGGAATCACTGACGACTTTCGCCTCTCGAATTATGTGATATATAAGACTTCTCGTCAAGGTGCTGTTAGCAGAGTGCTCCTGTGCGTCAGAAAGGACCTACCATCTTATCAAATTTAGTCCAGTGATTCAGACTTCCCGGAATTCATCGCATGTAAAGTATCCTTTGGCAAGCTCTGTATAACAGTGGTTAATCTATATCTACAACCTTCAAACCGGATTTCAGTAGATGCGCTAGTGGATATCTTCAACATAGCTCATTCTAGTGTATTTATATGTGGCGACTTCAACGCACACAACATCATCTGGGGCAGTGATCATTGTGATGCACGGGGTAATGTTATTGAGTGCGCCATAGATAAATGCAACTTGACTGTTTTAAACGATGGGTCGCCAACATTCCTTCGTGGATATAACTACTCAAGCTGCATAGATGTTACCCTGTGTTCACATGATCTAGTGAATGGTGTTGGATGGACAACTGATATAGAAACGCGCGGAAGTGATCATTTTCCCATCCTTGTTAACCACCCTAGCATGCACTATGATATCAGGCGTTACAGCAGACTAACCAACTGGCAAGCTTTTCGGTACCGCCTAACGGATCAAATTACCCAACATGCAACAGTGGAAAAATTTACAGAATTTTTACAGGATAATATGAACATATGCACAAAGAAGGTCCCAATACCAAAAGATTATGCTGCAGTTGACGGAGAATATGAACACCTAAGAGCCATCCGACACCGATCCGAAAGAGCTTACCGACGGAGCGGAAGTTTAGAAGCATACAGAAACGCTCAGAAAATACACAATGTAATGCGCAGACGAATGGAAAGCTTAGGCAAACGGCGCTGGCGCGATTTCTGCGGCACGCTGTCTCCTCACACGGCTGTCCCACGAATTTTTCTAGTAATTCGTTCTTTAAGCGGACCTGTAACACAAAGCTTCCCATTTCGTGCTCTCGCTGTAGCCCGGGACACGTGTGAAATAATAGTTGCAGATGAATTTTGTGACCTTATTTCCAGATCTGCTTTTTCATCACAATGTGCAGAATTTGATATTTCAGTAGAGTTGGCTAAGCGAAAAATTACTGCTTGCTACTGGGCCCAACATCCTCAATTAGACCACACTTTCACATTAAGCGAGCTTAAATGTGCAATTGCATCATGTCGCCAAAAGTCCGCTGCTGGGCCGGACGGCATTACGTACAATATGCTAAGAAACCTCGGACCGACAGGTACAAATGCTCTCTTAGACATCTATAATAACTTATGGATAGAGGAAACTGTACCTGACTCTTGGAAAGTCGCTCGAATCATACCAATTTTAAAAGCTGGTAAGACGCCCTTGTGCCTTGAATCCTTCCGCGCCGTTAGTTTGACAAGTTGTTTATGCAAAGTAATGGAGAAAATGATTGACGCGCGACTACAATGGTGGTGTAATGAAACGAATGTGCTGTCCAACTACTTAGTAGGTTTTAGAAAACATAGATGCACAATGGATGCAATATTAGATATAGTAACCTGTGTGGAGCACGAGCGGGCACGTGGAAACATGACTATAGCAGTATTCCTAGACATCAAGAGGGCATTTGACACTGTTAGTCACGTTCATGTTCTGCTAAGCATGTTGGAACTTGGTCTGTCTGGCAGGTCCTTGCGATGGATTTCTGAATTTTTATCAGGTCGCAAAATATTTGTTCAGACTGGTGAAGGAAAGAGTGCTGAACATATTGTCCAACAGGGAGTACCACAGGGAAGCGTACTCAGCCCCTTCCTTTTTAACTGCGTCATGGCTGATTTAACGCGAAGACTGCCATCACAGTTAAAGTTTTCACTGTATGCAGATGATGTGTGTATTTGGACATCTGGGTCTAATGCTCAACTACTTCAGATGGCATTGCAAGACGGCATAAATAACATCAACAAATTTTTGAGAGAAAGAGGAATGGTACTATCACACGCAAAGACTGCTGTATTGCCCTTCACTCGGAGGCAGTTAAAAAATTTCACTCTTAATCTGGAAGGACACCCTTTAATGATCGTCACACAGCATCGATTTCTTGGTATAATACTTGATAGGCAGCTATCCTGGGCACCCCACTTAAAGAAACTCGAAAACGAGGTCAATGCCATAGTGACTGTACTTCGCAGACTTGCAGGCACATCATGGGGCGGATCAGTATCGTCCATGCTGACTGTTTACAATGCATTAATACGACAAAAAATTGCATATTCCGCGCCCATCTTACACGGACTTTCCCACACGTCAGAAGAGAGACTTCAAAGACTTTTAGCTAGAGGACTACGCCTATGTCTAGGAGTTCCACGAGCTACTTCGAGTTCTCTTGTAATAGCTGAGGCTCGCCAATCACCATTTCCAGTTATGCGAACTACAGAAACATGCCGGCATTATTTCCGTCTTCAAACCCAGCATAAAAACCACCCATTGGCTCTAGACATAATGAAACGAGATAGAAGTTATGTTCATATAGAAATTCAAAAAAATCTTCACATATTGCCAGGAAATGAATTTTGGAACTCAGACATTGAATATCCTCCATGGCTGCTTACAGTTCCAAAAATCGAATTGTCAGTAGAAGGGATATTCAACAAAAGAGACATGTTCATTCAAGCTGCTCAACAACTAGCACTATACCAGATATATATGCGGTATTCAGGGTACACACACGTCTATACAGACGGCTCCAGTACAGCAACCTCTTCAACTTCATCATTCATTATACCGCACCTCAACAAACAAGAATCATTTAAATTATCTCGTGCGACTTCGTCCACAACGGCTGAACTGTTCGCAATCCTATGTGCGGTAAAATTTATATTGTCAGTAACAGAAGCGCAAAAATGGGTAATTTTCAGCGATTCACAGGCGGCTCTAACATCACTCTGCAGCACAAAGGGGAAAACATACAGCGACAGTATAATATATGAAACACTTAAAAACCTCACAAAGGCAAGCGAAGCGAAACATGCAATAGCATTTCAGTGGATACCAGGGCATTGCAACATTCCTGGCAACACAGCAGCCGACGAAGCAGCACGACAAGCGCACCTGAAAGATGATACGGCTCCGCTCCCAATATCAAAGAATGAATTACGTTGCATTATAAGGACAACGTCTTTCAACATGTCTAGAAACACTTGGTTTGATCAGAATTCTAAGAGCTCTGACTTATATCATATTGATCCATTTATTGAATTCAAATTTTCATTGTCATTACATAGAACTATGGAAACGCTTATTCATCGATTAAGGCTAGGCACTGCCTACACAAAGCATTTCTTACACAGAATTGGCCGAGCGGAAACCCCCGAATGTGACTGTGGATTTCTAGATGAAGATATATATCACCTCCTTCTAGATTGCCCACATCACGACACACCAAGATGTCGACTTAAATCAGCGCTAAGCAAATTAGACCGCAGACCTTTCAGTCTAAGGAAACTTTTGGGCCCTTGGCCAACAACGGCCCTGCAGAAGAGTGCTTTAAAAGCACTAAAGACTTTTCTTGAGGACAGCGGCATCGCTGGACGTTACTAGTGCTTTCATTGTTCTGTTCATTTCAATGTCACTCTATATATGGATCTGTTTGGGAATTATGTAATGTTGACTGTTCTCTTGTGACTGTATGTGCTAATATATTTACACGATGTATATACCACCCGCTGACTAGACAATGTGTTATTAGACGACAGTATCGTTTGTGCTTTTGAGACTTTCGACTTCATAAGTGTGGAGACATTTGCCATGTATATTGTATGTACCCGCTGACCGGCTGACTAGAGAATGTGTTATTAGGCGACAGTACCGTTTGTACTTTTGAGACTTTCGACTACGTAAGTGTGGAGACATTTTTTTTTTTTTTCTTACGTCATAGTCTTCCTGTGGAAACGTTGCGTCCTGGTACTTGTGTGAAAAGATTATTTGATATGTAACCATGAACCCTGAATGATGTATGACGGAACCACCCAAGAGATAAGGAGTAGCCGGCGCCTTAAATTGCGCGCCAACATCTCCTTATATCATATCAATAAAAAAAAAAAAAAAAAAAAGCTTTGTTAAAGCAGCTATTGAAGACTAATCAACCCATATCGAATTATAACATAAGGACAATACGCTGCAATCCGAAATAGAACCAGCGATCTGACTTTAGCAATGTTACGAAGAACCAGAAATATAGGCACAATAAATAGAAGGCTTTCCTCTTAGCGCTCTGCTACGTTATCGCTCTTTTTCCCTGCTCTAATCGAGATTCTATTTTTGCCCTTAACTTTTCTTATTTTTTTCCTTTGCCAAGAAGAACGTCCGTTATTTCACTTTGTGCTCGTAAAACTTCCCGTTTTGACGTACAAAACTTCGAAGTGCTTCCAGCCCCCTTCCACCTCCCCTTATTTTGCCTCCTTTTTTATTTAATTGCATCAGCTTCGCTCTCTTAATTCCCATTTTGTGATTCTCAGCCATTATTTTCCCCTCCCCCAACCCTGAAATGCTGGCACCTGTTGAAGCTGACCTGTCAGCCTTTTCCACACTAAACAACCTCTTTTCGCGCTGTCTACACAAAGACAATAGGCATAATTTCATTGTTCGTCTGCATTAGCCTACTGCTAAGAAACATAGTTTGGTCACTTAAGAAAAAAAAAAGGAACTAAGGCGATTCGCATTTATCGCCGCATTCGAAGCATATCTTCGTTCCGGTTTTCTTGGTTCGATATCAACTGCCGTTTGCGCGCTTCTTTGTAATGCAGTATCGTTCGGCGAGATATCGTTTTGTACAGGCCTGAGGTGCCGTTCTCTTGGCTACACAACGACTGCACTCCCAGTAAGAGGCGTTAAGGCGAGGCAATCATCGGAAGCATGTGAGGCTGGCTAGTCGTTAGTTTGTGTGCACTCACGAAGCAGTTAGGGAGCACCGGCGTGTTTGTGATGTGGTACTCACCAGAAGCTCCGTTTGCATTTGCTTTGAGACATTTGTATTTTTTGAGCTTCTGTACTGCTCTCGTTTCCGTTTTCTTTTTTTCACTTTTAATGCGAAAGCATTTATGGCCCATTACGCGCAAAAATCCGTCGGCGTTCGGCGTGACTGAAAGATGGTACCAAAAATGGCCGACAGCGCAAAGAGTAAAAACACGTCAAAAATGCTCGCATTGACGTCAAATTCTCAGGGAGGTTCCTGTAAACAAAGTAAATTAATGGCTCCTAGCCCAAATACTCAAGGAGGAACCTGAGGGCTTCACCACCCAAACCATCATCTGGGTACCGGGCCACACTGGCATCAGGGGCAACCTGCAAGCTGACAGAGCAGCTCGAGGACTCGTACATAACCGAGCACTCATCACGCCGGCTGCAGAAGACCCTGTCGACCTCGAGTATGCAGCCATCGTGAACTACCACAGAGGGCGTCGATTGCGATATCCACCACTCCATCGAAATCTAAAGACGGAGGATGCCGATGCCTGGCGTAGGCTCCAGACAGGTACTTACACGAACCTACATAACTTAGCCTCCCTTATCCCTTACCCCTTCTAATAATAAAGTTGACACTCACCCACTCACTTACACGAACCTGCACATATTACATCGCATACACTCCACTGCCTACAGGGACGAATGCCCGTGGTGTGGGGCCACACCAACCCTATACCACGTTACGTGGGAGTGCGCCCTATACAGCATAGAACACCCCGACACGAACACCACGAGGGAGCAATGGGAGGCACTGCTGTCCAGCTCGGCCCTCGACGACCAGCTCAAGCTGATACAGAGAGCTGAGAAGATGGCAAGAGCCAGCGGAGCTCTGCACTAGGGGCCTCGACCATTAGCGATTTTTCTGATTATTCTTTTAATAAAGTTTATCTATCTATCTAGTTTACCATGATAGAGTGTGTAAGCGCTATCTCTGTGTATTTGTTCCTTTCTACGTCCTCGTTCACTCGAGCTTGCACACTCTGTCATGGATTCAAACCAACTAGCTCGCCAGCATGTTTTAGCCTAGTTCACGTCGCAGCCATCTGGCTGACTAAAAGTGTGGTCTAGTGCGTGCGTCACTGGACACGTGACGGCGCAGCCAATGGGGAAGAGGAGACGCCACGTCATGAGTGTAAAAGACGAGTGCGTTCATGGCGTTCCGAGGTCTGCAAACGGTATAATGCATTTTTCCCACACGTAAGCAGTCTTAAATGTATCTGCCGAATGTTTTAAAGGGAAGCTGAAAGGTTTTCCAGAAAAAATGAGTGAACATGTGTACATAATGGTTTTCAACCCTCCGAATTCGAATATCGTATCGAAATTGAGCGAAAGAAAGCGCAAATATATTTTATTTCGACGAAAAGTGCAGCAGCGGACACGCCCAGCTCGCGCGTCTTGTTTCCGCCTGTGATTGGTCGGGCGCCTCGTGACGTCAACTCTAGTGACCGACCGCTGCCGCTACACATGAAGCGCGGTGCCAAGTAGTTTGGTGCTGTAATGGAAAATTAAGAGGTAATGGAAAATTTAGAGAGACTGCGTTTTTCTGAGGAGTTCGGCGTTACTCCCTACATGTACGAGCTGATTGCGAAGAGCCGGCCTCTCGAAGAAGCAAGCGATGCTGGTGCGAGCAGTGCTTTCGACGCGAACGAAAGCGAAGTCTTGGGATCTCCTCGTGTTGGAAATGCTCTTTGGTGAGTATGTTTTTTGCAAAGCGATCTAGTGATCTCGCCGATCTTTCTCCGATCTAGTGAGCTCGTTTCCGGTCAAACAACTGTAGTGTTGTGTTCCTGCATGCCTCCTCGTGGAACGTAAGCGGGGATGCGATCGTCGGCATTTGTGCGCTGTCCAAAGCTGTCGGCAATCTACAAAGACGGTTTAAACGCGTGAAAAGCTTCCCGGTTCATGCAGTACGTGTAGTGACCTTCATCTGTGCGCCATCCGCACACTACTCGTAACCGAAGTCGTAAAGGCGGCGAATTCCGTCGGCTACGTGAGACGGTCGGTTTCTCGCTGTGCGCGAGCGAAGGGGGGAGCGTAGCGTCCTGGCGTGCGCCGGCTTTCCAGCACATGCAAACTCTACATTTGCACTGCCTTATGGTAGCTGCATGCAGACTGTTTTACAACACACGTGCAAATAGAAAATTCGCGGCGCTTTGCGACGAAACCTGCGTCAAGGGCGGGAGATAAACATGCACCTTCCGTTCAGCGTGCTAACACGAAGGAGCTCGCAGTAAATCAAAATCCAGGTTTGGGCGAGTTCGTGTATTCATAAGGCCTTCCAACACCAGTTATCATCAGTCAGTCCGCACTCGTGCCGTCTTCGTTTTCGTTGCTCCGATATTTTCGCGCTGCGTTTAGAAAGCCTGCTAGTGGCAAGTAGTCCTCTCTCATTCTGTGGCCATATACAGCAACTGCGCAGGCCTAATTGCAGGGCTGGCCGTATACTACCACTCTACATACACGCAGACGCACCAACAAAGGAATGCAGGGTCGATCGAAGCAGATTACGATGGCACGCACGCAGAAACAAGCACGGTCAGGCACGGTCGCGCAGGCTGCGAAGGAACAAAACACTAGAGTTGACGTCACAACACCGCGGTTTCCGGTCCCCGCTCGCATCGTCAGCGTCAGCAGCAGCGCGCGGCATTCGACGGGGGGCGGAGCTACAGCGCAATTTTAACCGACGATTACGTCGCTCCTAATTGAAAAAAAAACCCAAAATTTTACCTACATGGTTTATAAGGTTCCCGCACCCGTATATGAGCGTCTTATTGAATTCGACAGACTCTTCAGCTTCCCTTTAATTGCACTATATACGGCTGTCTGTTTCCGTTCTGTAGTCTGTTTCCACAGTCGTATGCATTCCTGTTTTCCTAGTCTTGTGTAACATACGGCCGTCTGTTTCTGTTCACACGTGAAGACGGGTCGAACCGAACAAACATGCTCCGCATGATATCGGTTCGGCTCTCGCCAGTTTGCAATTTGTTTTATTGCGATAGCAATTACACTCCAAGCGAATTATCGCCGTTGGCGTCGCCGCGAGGTTCCATAAATATTTAGGTATATGTATGCTATATGCCATGCCATTCTGTATGACATGCGGTATATTCTGGTTATATTACCACACCATTTTATGGCTATGGCTATCCTTGACAAAATTATTCCTCAGAGTTTTCAGGATGGCAGCCCACAAATAAATGTCATGAAACTAAACAGATAGCGCATACCCTTTATGTTAAATCTTCCCAGACCTCAAAATTAAAAGTGCGAATATAGAAGTGCGAATAACAGAGTTTTAACCTGAAAATTATATAATTTTATTGGCGTGGCTGTACACTATACCTTCGGGATCAGCCCAGAAAAGAGGTGTGAACCATAGCCAATAAGAAAAAGTGATGGTGAAGTCGCTAAGAAAGACGTTGACTTTAAGTAATAAAAGTAAATGAACTTCGCCGATGGCAGGATTCAAACAGAGGACACCTAGCACAACAACTCGTTTTTACTTAGTCGTCTTACGTTTACCTCAATTCATACTTGCACTACAGCTGCGAGTCTTACGCTTCGCGTAATATTCTAAATTGTTGCTATCGCGAATGGTTGAAGGTCGAATGGTCGAATGAGGTCGAAGCAATAAATATTGCTTCCACCTTACGGCGAAACTGTGATAACTTTTGCGTCCACTTTCTTTTTCCCTTGATATTATCGTTTCTGAATTTCAATTGAAAGCAACAAATAATTCCCCCTACACTTTCTTTGGCTTCATTATCAGTTGACGCTCGTTTCTTGTATAGCCAGAACAAGTTCGAGGCCCTATAGTAGCCACATAAGAAAAGATCGTCAGGATTTCTTGATTCAAGGAGTTTAACATCCCAACTCAACGTTGTGGCTTTTAGAGACGCCGTATAGTGTAAGGTGCCGGATCACATTCGATCGCGTGGGGCTGTTTAACGCGCACCCAAATCTAAGTGCGCGAAGGCTTTCGCACTGCGCGCCCTCCATTGGCAACGCGGCCTCCACGTCCGCGAAACGAACCCGCGAGTAGAACACTACAAGGCACACCCACGCTCAATCCGAACGACTTTCCGCGCACCTCCCGTACGCGTGCCGACATGCCAAAAACTGCGCATGTCACATCACACACAGTGCATGTCACAGACAGGTGCACAAATTTCGGTTTACGTACATTGCTCCAACAGACACAGTATAAACCGAAATTCGCGCACCTGTCTGCGACCTGTGCAGTTGCCCGCACGCGTGCGGAAGGCCGTGCGGATTGAGCATAGTCGGCCCATAGCAACTGAGCCACCGTGCCGGGTATACGTGTAGGACGACGAAGCTAGATGCAAGCGCTGACTGCGCTGCAGCCTTCTTGTCGACCACTTTTGCCCATCTCTACTTGGCTTTTTGTTTCATGTTTCTTCGAATCTCTCGAGCACCTTTTGTCCGCGCTCGAGTGCCGGTGCACGCGCGCTCGTATAAAGCTGTTCCCTCACTCCTCCGCAGTCTCCTTCTACGCCCTTCGCTGACCCTGAAAGATTTCTGCTGAGTATGACTGGCAAGGCAAGCGGCAAAGCCCGCTTTAAAGGCTACTATGATCCTCTGCAGAGAGTTGTTGACGTTGTAACCAAATTATAGTGCCGGCGTGGTCAACAAACGCGTGGATCGCTAAAAGCATCGTACATTCTTCATGGGTGCTCCCTCGATGACTTCGCGAAAACACTGCTGTAAAATTGCTGTACTTCTAAATTTTTGTTTCATGCAAGTGAACTGCCAGATATGTCAAAGTTTATTCCGCTAAGTAGTCGTGTTCTTGCTCGATTTATGCTGGACTTGCGAAATGCATGAGTACTAAGGTAAGTGACGTTACTCGCATGGGACGTTTCTTGAGGCGGGTAACTTTGTACTTTTTGTTCATGTACATGACGCTCCTGAGCATCGCAGAGAGGAATTGAGCAAGACGCGCGTGATTAGGCATAAAGAGCACGAATATGACATCAAGTTTAGATTGCCGTGAAGGGTATGAGTAGCGTAAAACTATTACAAACTTACCTTATGTGCGCACGCGCAAGTTTGTGAGGACACGCAGAAATTTCGTTGCCTTCCCAATGTTTGTCCGCGTCATACTGCCTGTCACGCTCCGTAAGTCGCACACTTTTGACCAACTTGCCCAAATGTCAACCTCAATTGCTATAAAACTTATTACTTGTTTCTTATTTTTACCTGTGTTATTAGATACTTTGGCGATCAGCTACTCACAGTCATTTTTTCCCTACTTCTTTATTTCCTAACAAGTGGGAGCAAGACAGGTATACTATCCCGCTTCGGTAATTGCCGCCTTCGAACAGTTTTCTTAGTCTTAGTCAAGGATCGCTTTAATTTAGCAGCTGAGCTCCCACACGCGCAAATTACCATACAGAAAGGCTCCACGCTGAACGTTAAGTAACAACACAGCATCTTTGACCAAGGTTATGAATTCTGTAATGTCCTATCACACTACGTGGTTGTTACCTAGACCTAAATCGAAGCGAAGAAGTCCTTTGGCATATCAGTTTGGTGCCGTAAGGGTAAAGGGATTTTAACAATCAACGTTTAGGCGGCTTTATCTACTGTACTTTAGCAAGAATTCAGCAAATCTCGACTGATGCACGCGTCACGTTTTAGTAAGCCATACCGGGGTGCATTGGAAGAAAATACACTCTGCCCAGCCGGTTCCGAGGCGCCGTCTGCGCACTCAGCAACGGAAGCACCGATGAAGGCAGCCTTGCGTGTACTGAGTGCGCCTGTGTTGCACCAGCGATTTTCTCGTAGCGGAGCGCCATGTCCCTGCTTTATCGAACTCCCCACTCTTGTTCGAGATACATACTGCATAGTCGCTTACACCTTTTCACATGCTGCAAGGATGGCTACTGTCTCATATCACGTCTACGACACGTATTACAACGTCCACGAACTCTGAGCCGAGCGCTCTCCGTACTCCAACACGCAGATAAAAAAGAAAAAGAGAAAACAGGGAAGTTGGCGACAAAGGAGTGTAGTCTGTTACACTATACACAGGAGGAAAGGGCAAAAAAACAAAAAGAAAACCGAAAGAGAACGAAAGCAAACACAAGCTATTGGTTATGGGCCAATGGCTTGGTCTGTATAACGCCGCTTACTAAACCCAGAGGATGTAAGTTCGATTCCCACCGTCTTCACCAACGGTTTGTATGCATTTCTTTGCCGAGTTATAACCTCACGCCTGTATTGTCGAATATCCTGTCCAGTATTGTCGGAACTTATCCGAAGCGGCGCTTCTCCTGCAATTTGACTCGACTTTCACTGCTACACGTCTTAGCTGGTTGTATTTCTCTGTGAAGCAACGGTTTGATGCGGTTAACCCGTGGCACGTAAAGTTCTTGTATACTTGCAAAAGTTAGAAGATCACGCTTGAAACAGTTTTTAGCACATTTTCCCAAAGTTTGCGTTGCCTTAGCCTAAACCAGAGAGACGGGAGAAGGAGGGAGATCTGGTGAGATAACTGTTTTTTTCTCTACCGCTCGAGCGTCCTGTGTAGCAGCTGGCCAGGAAAATCCGCATTTCTATTTTCCCTGCTTTGAAAGAAAAAAGGCCGCACTGAGCAAGATTAACGACGTTCAAAACGCAATCAACCCCCCCCCCCCTCCCAGTTACAAAAGCCCGCTATCACAAAGGAAGGACCTTCTCGTGCCGCTTTCTTCTTTCCTTTCGGACTGTAACGTAAGTAGCGGACGGAATTCCACCTCTCTGAACCCAAGCGCTCGCGTGTATGCACATACACACACTGATTATACACATGCATTAGTGAGGAAAGGCACAGACCGCAAGCGGCCTCAGCGGCGGCGACGGCGCTGTAAACGTTGGACGAATCAGCAGCGGCGCCATCCAAAGAAAGGGGCGGGCAGGCGTCTGCTTTCATCGCGTCGAGCGGTCGCCCCTGAAACAACGGTTGCAACGTGTAGTGAAGAAAAGAAGAAAAAAACGCGAACAGAGGGGTAGGGGGGCCGAATAAAGGAATCTAGCGCCGGGAAAGGCAGCGGCAAAAGAGAGACTAAAAAGGGAAACGGCGTAGAGGAGCTTAGGGAGTTGGGGGAGGGGAGACCAGGGAGAAGGTGCAGTGCTGCTGCGAGATGCTTGCGGAGGACGCGACTGGGGAGGCAGAAGAACGCCGTCGCTCATTACCGCAAATGGTCATCGCGCCGCCGGGGTGCCGCCGCCGAAAAAAGAAGCAATGCCTGCTGCCCCCTCGCCCCGACACCCCCCAGCCGAATGATGGTGGCAGGGAGGGCCGGACGCCCTCGACCCGGTTACATTATATACGTGCGCTAAGACTTCACGCGCGCTCGGTCACGCGTGCCAAGGTCGCGGCTCGAGCGCCCTAGACGATCGAGCCTCTCGGATTTCCCGGTTTGCCGTGTGCGAGGGGTGCGCGCTGCGAGGGAGCGAGGGCCTAGAGGTAGCTGGCCATGCTGTCCACAGAAGCGCAGATTGCTTCTACTACTACTACTACTACTACTACTACTACTACTACTACTACTACTACTACTACTACTACTATTACTACTACTGCTGCTACTACTACTACTACTACTACTACTACTACTACTACTACTACTACTACTACTACTACTACTACTACTACTGCTGCTGCTGCTGCTGCACTGTTGTACAATACATGTACTAGTAGTACTGCGCTGTGCTATACAGCAGCAGCAGTATAGCGTTATACCGGTACACCAACTAGCGCAGTGGTAGCAGCAATAGCAGTAACCGTATAAAGCTAACACTGCCGTACTAGTACATTATTATTATTATTATTATTATTATTATTATTATTATTAGTAGTAGTAGTAGTAGTAGTAGTAGTAGTAGTAGTAGTAGTAGTAGTAGTAGTAGTAGTAGTAGTAGTAGTAGTAGTAGTAACGTACGTCGAAGAGGGTCGCAGTCTGTTTTCTGAACCGTTTTGCTTTTCCTGTGACGTGCTGCTCGCTTGCACGCACCCCACACACGTGTGCAAACTTCTCTTTCGTCTTTTCGCTTGTACTGGTGTCGTTCACCCGCAGCATCAAATCCGATGATATTATTCTTAAGCACAGTCTACGGCTCGTAATGACACGTTTCAGATTACTCTTTTCCCTCACCCAAACCACATTCCCAGGATCCAGAAGGCCGGTGCTCTAGGGACTCGGAAACACACGCTCGGGCAGGGAGAGGAAGGCAAGGGAACCAGGGTACGTTGGGCGAGGGTGGCGAAACCGCGGGCTCCCATAACATCCAGCATAGCATACCACAGAGTGATCGCGGAAAACCGCGCGCTCAGAGAGAGCTTACCTGAGCTCAAAAAGGAAATGGCGTCTCTTAAACAACTATTGGGCAAAACAGCATTCGCGAACTCTTTCACTGCTGGTGGCGCGGAGAGTAGGACGGCAGAGCCTGAAACAATTTCAACAGAGCAAATGCTGCAACAAGTAGTGTAACAGCTGCAAGGAGTACAAAACTTCTAACAACGGATGTTTAATGAATTCCAAAAGATTAAAACTTACGTGCACTAATCCACCAGAAATATACGGTAACCGAATAGGAAAAGAGCCAGTGATAAACTGGGGACTCCACAACCGCGCAAAGCTAGAAACGTAGTAGTCTCCGACTCTATACCAATAGTGAATTGTCGACTCGACATGGTCAATAGATCACGGGCATCGGAGGAAAATATCGAAATTTGGCACTGGGACTGCCGCACCTTCCAAAAAAAAAAAAGGGGGGGGGGGGCTTACAACAATTCATTAACACATCGTTAACCCGGGCAGATATAATCTACTTCTAAGAGGTAGGAAATGAGCCGGTAAATCTACAAGATTACTATACATATACGTTAATATGCCCCTACAATTCGAAAATAGTGACGTTGGTGCGAAAGAACATCGCAGCTAGTAGACACGAGCCTTTTGAAGGCTCGAGTCGTCACCAAATTATAGGAATTCACGCAAAAAAAACAACAACAACAACAACAACGGGAAACCTAAATTGCTAATTGTTAACATATACACTGCCCCCCCACCCCCCCCCCCCCCCGTAGAAGAAGGCACAGAATTTGAAAACCTCATTTGATTGGAAAAATGAATAGCAAAGATGAAGTAATCGTTGCCGGTGACAATAACGCACCCCACTCACACTGGGGACGCGTAATGGGCACTGCAAAGGACACCAGGCTGGTGCAGGTCGCGTACAAATTCGAATTACAATTAATGCTGCCACTAGCGCCTACCAGACTGGGTAACAGCGTGAGTATAGACACGTGCCCCGATCTGACGTTTACCAAAAACGTAGAGGCAACGTGTTGGAAGAACGTAGACGAAGCAATAGGCAGTGACCCTTACATTGTCAATCTATCGAGCTCGTCACCCAATATCCACAGACAGCTTGGGATAACCCACATAACGGATTGGAAAATTTAGAAAGCATCTCTTTGCAGATGGGCAGATAGAATATATCAACCAGTGGTCGGGAGACGTGCGAAGAGGCCTTGCAAAACACTGGAAGCGCCAAAGACTCAGTAGAAAACTGAGAGCAAGACTAGAGGTAATTGCACTACAAGCAAATGATTATGCGCAGAAACTCGAAACAGAAAATTGTATGCAGCTCAGTGATTCCTTAAGGGGAACTGTCGCCACAAAGGAAGCCTGGAACAAACTTAGATATGTTAGTACCAGCAGGAATAAAATCAGAATCGTTACGCGCCCTTGAGACCGACCATAGTGGTAGAATTCAAGGGCACAGACGGTGTACTAATAGCAAAACTCAAAGAACTATGCATAGGGGAACCAATTAATCAGTCATAGTCAAAAGCATACGATGGGCCTTCGAACGAAATTATGGACGCGCCTCTACACTGTTACGGTTGGCGTGTACCACCCCAGGCAAAAAGGATGCGCGAAAGACCCTGCTCAACTGAAACTGAGGATGGATTTCCAATTTGCTATGGTTGTGTCGTGTGGATGCCGGTCTGGCAGGCGCCGCGTAGTGATGACAGGCCCCTTTGTGTGTGCGACCAAGGGGAGAACCCTTTCCACGAACTGTCCAACTCTAAGGGAGAACGCTTTCCGCGAACCAACGTCGCCTAGAAGAAAAGACCAGCCGTCTACGATCCCTGACCCGCGTGTCGCCGCCAGCGGAGGGAGACACGTGCGAACGTCACCTGGGACTGGGATCAGCAGCCCATCCACAACCAGACTCAGTGCCTGTCACGTGACGTTGACGTAAGCAAGATCCCGCCTACGATTCTAGGGGGCCTATTTAAGGGGCCCCGCAATGTACTTTTTCACTTCATTCATTCTCTTCATTTTATCCACCAACCATTGAATAAACAGTGCAAGTTTCGCAATAGAAATCGTCTCGTTCTTGCCTGGTCGCCTATCGGACGCCTGCAGCCTGCCGACAGCGCCACACTACCCAATAGTAACGCTGGTCGGGCTTCGAGAAACAGGCGTCGCAGCATAGTGCGTGCCGATGGACGCGTCACTGGTGGAGGCCTTGCGAAGTGCGCTCGGGAAACTTGGCAACTTAGCGCCGTAGTTTTCTGCGTCGTTGATCGTGCTTCCCTGTTTAATTCACGTTTTCAGAGCAAAATAAGCAACACCCATCGCATGTGTGTGATGGCCAAAGCTTCAGGGCATGACGAAGAAGAATCGTTGCACGGTGGAGTGCTCAAATAGCGGCAAAAACATGCCGACGACTCGGATCTAATCATTCCCCGCAAAGCCTCATCAGCGGGAGCAACGGTAGCACTGGATCGCCGCCGTTCGGCGGGAAATTTCTTGTTCTCATCCTTTCTTTTGTCGTGTCGGTGTTTCTTACACTCAATCATATTTGGGCGGGTAAGCGACGAAAGTAATCTGCAGTGCAGCATGCGATTTAAAGGCATTTCGCTTAAGTTCTGAATGCCGCTTCTTTAGCGCGTTGCTCTAGCTAGGCAGCACGACTGCACGAGTGTATAGTGTTTATGTTAAAGCTACTGAAGCTTGCAAGAACTGTAATTGCTGGTCTTATACGGCCCGGTAAATCCTCGCACCAGCTGTCATGCAATTCATGTTTTTGCATTTATTTTATGCGTGCCTTCGCGCATGATGAACTGTTGCTAGTTGCTTTATGCAGAACTGTTCTTGATTTCTTTTGAACTGCGAGGTTTTCACCTAGCTTCGTTTGTAAAGGGCCTAAATAACGCTGTGTTTTATCGGAATGATAACAGGCAAGTGCTTCTTTAATAGCATTATTCTTTTCGCCCGAGGCCATCTTGGATATTGTGGTTTCTTGGGAAATGTGTAAAGAAAAAAGGTAGTTCAGGGCCAGAATTGCTAACAGTTGCTGCATATGGTATTTATGTCCTATTTTCGCTCAAAAGTTCGCGTCACATTTGGGAAGTTTTTGAACCTCGATGCTGTCGGAGCAGACTTACCACGCCGAGTGATTTGTTTGTTTCACAGCGTAGTCCCTTTTTGCATGTGAATTTTGTACTCAACTGAATTCTTTTTTATTATGTTTACGCCGCAGAGGACTAAACCCGGCCTTGCCGTTAGCGCCCGTCTACATTGGCTGGCGCTGCTCTGCCTTAACATATATCACGTGGCATCTCCATACCGTAACGCTCCAGGAAAAAAAAACAACTGCTGAACAGTTGGTCATACTTTAGCTCTGTACGTTTCCAAGTAGGCGAATTTCAAATTGTGAAAACTGCAGCAGAAACGGCAGTTCGTCGGCGTATGCGGCGGAATAGCACCGGCGGTACGGCGCTAACTTGCGCTTTTATTCACCCGTGCGTTTGGTGAATTCGTTGACTGATGTACGCATTTCCATCAATAAATTCGCAATTATTCTTCTTGAGACGAAGTTGACGGCACTTATTCGGCGATGCCACGTGTATTAATCAGCAGAAAGATCACTACGCCATGTGCAGACATCGTATACCGTTCGGATTTGTTTGAGATATAAGTCTGCACTAACGACGTGTGCCTATAATTGAGGTACAGAAGCAGTACTGCGGCAGGGGTAGAATAAAAAAAAGCATTCCTCAATAAAACCAAGCGGATGTAGTTAACGTGAGCTCCACTTCGTGTAACTGTAGTTCATTGCGCTTGTCTGCGGGACGCACCTGGCACGTATGTGGACCGGATTATGACAAACACCGGTAACATCGAGTTCATATCCGCTTCCATAGAGGCCGGTGTCTTTACTTCAGCTGTCACCGCAGAAGAAGCACTCTGGCACATGAACAAAGGAGAAATCGCAGCCGCGAACTTCAGCCATCCTTGCTGCAAAGGGTTGCCGTCTGCTACTGCTCCCGAGCGTACTTTTGGAAGCGCCCGCTTGGTGGCTATCAGTGACGCCTCTGTAGGCGGTGCACTACGCGTATAAGAAGCAGAGCTTTTTAGCAGGAACCCAGGTAGCTAAGGAAAATACAGCGCCTGGGAAGGATCGCTTAACAAATGTAATCCTACATAATTTAAATTATGAACAAATTAAAAAAAGTACTAAGCGAATACTTATACAGAGAGATACAGAGGCCCGCTTACGTCCTCACGGACTCCCCGGAGACCTGCCGACTCTTCTTCCACGGAAGAAATCACAGGACCGCCCTTAACGTCTTGGGCGATCGACTAAGACAAGAGCATCACATTGTATAGGGTCCAGGGCATGTTAGTGTCACTGGCAACACAGGGGCAGGCACTCGGACTCACGAGCAAGGAAGGACACCCCAGTCCAAAAGAACAAGTAAACACTATCGCGCGATGTCTTAGAACGTCAACTTCGTTCGCAACAAGAACTCGCCGCGCCAAACTTGCGATTGACAGTGGAGGATGTTCGGCTATACATCAATATCCAGACAAACACGTACCCACATCTAGAGCGGTGGCATGTCATCTGGCCAACAAGATATGCCAATGTGCCCCTTATGTGGGGGAGGCCATCAGTCAGTGTGGAAGTTTAGGAGTTGGTGCCTTTGCGGCGGTTCGTCATGCTTTTCTGAGCAGCCTTCTTCGTAATGGATTCAGCTGCAGTTACTTCGAGGTCATTCAGCAGTGCACACAGGGGCCATCGGGGAAATTATGTTGAAAGCTATGACGGCGTCTTCCAAGCCAGTGCGCAGAGAGATGACAAAGCATGCTTGGAAAGCGCGTTTTGTGGAAGTGAGCCGTGGCGGCGGCACCCTAATTTAGGAAGGAAGGAAGTTCCTTAGGATGTTGCTTTTCAATACGTGTTATTGCACAGGACCATGAACCGGTAACTGTTCGCTGAAGCGGGCATGACGGGTGGCAACCGGTAGCGAGTAACTGGAAAAGCTTGCGTGGTTTGACGAAATGAGTGCTGCCCCCGTAGGGGAGGGTGAAAGCAGGTGCAGTCAAGGAATCTATGCGTCTTTGTAATAGTTCTTTAACCTGGCTAAACCGAGCCCTTAAAAACGGGCGCTAGGAATGAGGCGATGAGAGTTGTCTGGGCGCAGCCCGGCTGGATGCTTTGCTGCGGAAATAAACGCTGTCCTCCACCAGACGCTAGCTTTTTTTATTGAAATGAATATTAGGAGAGGTTGGCGCCTTTATGGTGGCACCGGCTATTCCTTGTCACTTAGCAAAGGAACCAAATTTGCGCAAAAAGGGAGAATAGCGACACGAAATATGGCACTCAGTAGAACACTGGATGAATAAAAAATATACAGTCTAACAGTATATGAGTCGCAAAGTTCTGTGCATTAAGACGCTAGCTCTTCCTTTGCGTTGCCAGCGTGCACTCAGGCCATCGAGGGGCGCCATCGCGGACCACCACAAATCACGACATCGATATCTAACTCCATCTTTACCCTAGGTGGCATGGGAGTGCAAATCCCGGCCCTAAAATTCAAATTCACACCAATTAGCACAAAATTCTTTTAGGGAACCTTGGGCAGCCATCTTCGCCCGGACTGAGCTAGAGACTGAAATGAGCCTCCTCGACCAGGCCCGGTGTGTTGCGGTGGCCACTGGAGTTTTGGACTGAGGACCCACCCTCCGGTCCCCATAGCCCTATTTTAACACAAAAGTGCTTTATGCCGGGATCCAGCATCAACTTCCTGTAACGGATGTGACGTCGGCGCGAACTCGTAAAATATGCTCTGTCTCGACAGGGATGGCGCCTCCATCTAGGAGCGGTGAAGCGAAGTACTGCATCATGACACTAACGAGCGCCGACAGTGAGCGCTTCGGTAGTCTCAGCGCAACGGCGGCTCCAACGTGTGGTAGCCTGGTGTAGGCGTTGTAGGCCTTCTGGTGAGGTGGCGACGTAGTTTGCACACATGGTTCGTCTTTGTAGTTCGGCGAGAGACACGCCAGCGTGAGGTAAACTCTGTAAACTGTGCCACTCGCATTCCTGAAGCTGATCGCGTCGCAACACAACTGCCATGGTTGCTCAATACACTACGGAGCCGGACCAAATGCTCGTACGTTCGCCGAAACGACTCGGCAGCACGACGCCCCTCGCCAAGCAAACTTACAACACGGTCGCCGACCCGCGAATCGTGCGCATTTCGCTGCAGCGGACGATGAATTAACGAAGCGATTTCAGCTTCTGTGAAGACACGTTTCGGTTTCGTGTTCTACCGACTCCTATGAAAAAGAAATAAACCATATTTTTTTCCTCGATAAGGTTATATCTATCTATCTATCTATCTATCTATCTATCTATCTATCTATCTATCTATCTATCTATCTATCTATCTATCTATCTATCTATCTATCTATCTATCTATCTATCTATCTATCTATCTATCTATCTATCTATCTATCTATCTATCTATCTATCTATCTATCTATCTATCTATCTATCTATCTATCTATCTATCTATCTATCTATCTATCTATCCTCTCTCTCTCTCTCTCCGGTTACTGCACTTCCTCTTCACGAAAATAAAAAGACGTGCGTTTATTACTCACAGACCCTGTGGCGTAACTACAAGCCCGCAATTACTTTAGATATATACTATATATAATACCTCGGTCACACGATCCTTCATTCCGTCCTTCACTTACTTTCTTGTTGTTTTAGATCTCAGCGCCGAATGCACAGGAGAGGCTCACGTAGACACGTGATCTGTGTTCAGCATAAGTCAGCCGAAAATCTGCTGCTACAGCGACTACCTCATTGCGACGTGATTGATTGATTGTGGCTTCGGAAATGCTAGTAACAATTATGTTACTGTCGCGTCTTCTTCACAACGTTAAATTCTACGTATAAAACAATGACGTGAGATGAAGGGGTGAACTAAAAGCAAGCTTACTGCTGCGAAGCCCACGAGCGGGGGACGATGTCACAACTGATTCTGTCCATCGTCCGGCTCTCATTTTTTTTTTTTCTCGCTATTTCCAGGACATGATGAAGCCGACGTGATTGAACGCGCATATTATTCGAGCTCACGATAATGCACCATGGTATGCAGAGATGCCCGGCGCAAACCGCGAAATGTTATAGATAGTCTACGACCGGAGTAACTACGAACATCGCGAGAAGACATGCCGAAGTACTTATATCGGGAGAGAAGATTTCTGAAATTGCGAGCATTAGGATCCAGCTAGCTCGACAAAGTCAAGGGAGGAAAGAACAGAGGCGTCTGAGACAAGGAGACAGATTCAAAGACACCTTGTCCTTGAAAATATGTGCGCGCCCGCCGTGGCGGCGTAGTGGCTTTGGTGTCGTGCTGCTAAAGCCGAGGGCGCGTGATCGAATCCCGGACGCGGCGGCCGCATTTCGATGTGGGCGGAATGCAAAAACGCCCGTGCACCGTGCATTTAATGCACAATAAAGAAACCCAGGGGTCAAAATTCCAGGTGGTCGTTGTCCCCCACTACGGCGTGCCTCTTAATGAAATCGTGATTTTGGCACGTAAAAGCCCAGGATTTATTTTAACTTCATATAGGTGCTCTTGTCGAGGAGAGGATAAGTGGCAACGGCGAGCGCAATCACGGTGAGTTTTGGTTGTGGCGAGGATACCCTGCCTCCTTCTTTCATCATCATCATCAGCCTGGTTATGCCCACTGCAGGGCAAAGGCCTCTCCCATACTTCTCCAACTACCCCGGTCATTAGGACCTTCTTTAGGTCCTAATACCTTCTTTAGGGACGGTATAATTGCGCAGGCGGGTGCGACGGTCTGGTCGCAATCACTCCTTTGTTCGAAGCGACGTGCTCGGTTTTGGGAACGAAAGTCGCCGGCGTCGGGTCCCGCTTCCAGCAATCGCTCTGCGGCTGGTTAACGCCACGGGCTGAGAAAATTGCTCAGTTAACGATTAAGCAAAGCAGGCGCAGGGATTCTTACGAAGATCGCTTACGAAGTCGCAGCATTAGAGGCTGGCTTTCTGGCTCGGGACGCACATGGTTTCGAGGCTAATGTTCGCCTTTTCCTTCCAAGTTGTGCCAGAAGCTGTTCTGTGGGAAGCGTGAAATAAAAAAGAAAGGGAGAGAGAGAAGAAACAGTTACATTAGTAATAATGGATTCCCGTCTCGCCGACTACATTTTCTCTCCCGGCGCTAATGCATATTCTGGACTGCCTGCCTAGCTTTATTCATGCACGTAAAACTGAATGCGTGAAATAAAAGCGACTTCTGCCGTGAGGCAGTTCGTTCTTTATTTTGCCTCTTTGGAACACCGAGTCCTTCGCGACAGAACCTAGAACAGAAGCGGCATTTTACGATCCATCTTGTTGCGTTTTGATGACTGTAGTTTCGACGTCAGAGAATAGGAAGGCTGCTCGCTGAAATAAAGTCGAATACTTCGTGCCATTTGTTTTGAATTATTATATCTTACAGTAAAACTTCTCTTCTTAAAGGGATGGTAGCTGATTACGGGTCATTAAGCTTATATGACTGAGGAACAGCTATAAAGCTGCATATATAAACAAGGAGAGTGGGAGATGCACTATCTTGATCTTTTTAAGCGTGAACGCGAAGGCCTTGGCATGCGCAGAGTTACTGTATGTGCTGCGAAAGGTAGCACATACAGTGACTCTAGGCATGCATACCGTGCTATATCAGCGCAGTCTAACGGTGGCATCGAAATGTTTTGCGCATGCTCAGTGGGTGCAGCTCAAAGGAATTATTAATTCGCGCGCCTGACGTCACCTCATCGCGCCCGTCGTCTGCCACGCCCAGTTTTACGACCGAGAAACGAAGCATATTTTTGTCTTTGGAAGATGTATGTCCGGTGCGCGAAATGATTGGAATGTCAGTTTGCTCTACCACTGCAGACTAGCGATGATCATTTGTTTGCAAACATCTGGAAAATCCCAGAGCAGACGTAAACGCCGAGCCTGTGGTCTGTACGATTTGCTTCCGTGTCGAATGGCAGGAATGGTTCCGGCCGAGGAATGTTTCACCAAGTAGGAGAAGAAGAAGAAGAAGCGGAGCAGTGCGGACGTTCGTCGCATGAGTCAGATGGCCACGTTTTCACACGCCACAAGTCATTGTATCGCAATCGTTATTGAATACGTTAGACGCAAATATAAATGATATAATCACGGAAAACAGCATCTCAAATTCGCTAGTTATTACTTATGATGACCTATACCCAAATAATGCAAAGCAGCTTCCCTCGCATATTCTTAACGGCTTACTCCAGGATCACTTGAATCAACTCCACACTAACGTAATTAAAGCAACGGATGCTTCGCAGAGTGAAGAAAAGGCAGGAGTTGGAATTTTCTCATCATCATTGGACTGGTCTTTTTCTATTCGGCTTCCCGACTTCACTCCAATATACCTAGCGGAATTCCTAGCTGTTGTCCTAGCTTTACGAAAGCTACAATCTTCCAGGACAACGGCGGTAATAATCACAGATTCTTTGTCGCTGTGCACCTCACTTACTGCTCCCGGCGAGTCACACATATTGAAAACTGTGTACTCACTGGCTCCAAGTCATTTGAGAAGTTTACGATTAATATGGTACCTGCGCACAAAGGCATATTTATGAATGAGGTGGCAGACAGATTGGCCAAGGCTTCTATCAGCGGCCCAGTGCTTCCCCTTCTTCCAACGATGGGTTTTCTCACGTCCGCCAGGTTCAGAAGATACATCCTTTTAACATCACAATCAAACCTTAAATCATCCGTGGAACTACGCCACTTACAATTCCCTTGGAGCAGGAAGTTTTGCAAAACAAGACAAACGGAAGTTACATTAACGAGACTACGTTGTCGAGTCCCATCTCTAAATATTTACATGCACCGATCTGGTCTGGCAATATCCCCATTGTGCCATTTTTGCAATGCATTAGAGACGATTGAGCACTACTTACTGTAATGCCGGCGTTTCTCCTCCGTGAGGAAAATGACATTAGAAATTACAGTGCGACAGCTTGGCCTGCCATTGAACACTCCGGTACTACTGTCTTTCGGAGCGTCTGTGCTTGGGCATTCACACAGGAATGTGTGCTTCGCCTTAGAAAAATTTATTATTGAATCAAACCGATTTCATTGATGACCGTATTATTCTTTTCATTCCTCCTCTATTGCCTCATTGATATATTATAGATAATTATTTTTTTCTCCTCTTCGTAGCATGACAGTCTACCGAACCGTTTCGATTTTCCCTCGCCTAAATTCATGTAACAAAATTTTAGATTTTTACCTCCATTTTCTGAACACATAAGCAAAGTCTGCCCGACTCTTGGCCAATCCCCGCGAGTGGGTAAGCGCCAAACTCATCAAGGACATCATCGTCGCATGGGCTCCGTAGATTCCGACCCTCACGGACTATCTCGACCCACTGGGCCGCCAACTTTTGGGTTGGATTTGAGAGAGCTCACAAGCTGGATCATCCGGACACCGATTTCAAGACGGTAGGACCATTTTTTGGCAAATTACCGGACTTTGGCGGGAAACGCTCGCCGCTAAGCCTATACCGAGGTTTAGCACGACTACGGGCGTTTGCGGGCAGCCAGGCCCGCTCAGCGACAGCGATGCAGCCTGGACCCGACTCCCGCTCCACGAAATATCAGAATTTTGAGCCATCGACGAGTAGACTAGCCCAGAATTTGCTAGAAGCACAAGAGATGGACGACGACCACCTCGGCGCATCCGACTCCAAGAATTCGGCGGACGGGGAGATCGAGGACTCCGCCATGCAGGAGCAGAAAGACACTCACAAAGAAGACGAAGCAAATTGGGAATTGGTTATGACCAAACGCCAAAATAATCGACAGAGGAAGAACGGACGGAACGCCGCCAGCGCTGGGAATTCCCCGGCCCCTCCGCCGACCGCTGGCGCGCCAGCTTCCGGCGCACTGAAAAAAGACGGGAAAGGAGCGCAGCGGCAGCCTAGGCAGAGGCTGCCCCCGCTCCCCAGAGACGATTTCAAGATTATTTTGCGACCGAAAGGACTCTTAGTCAAGTCGCTCCAGCAATTTCAAGTGGCCCGGGCCGTAGCCGCGGCATGCAGCAACAAGTTCGAGGGAAGAGACCTGATCACGAGGCTCCGCACAGGATCCAACATAATAATCGTGAGCACGCCGAACGAGGAGGCCGCCCAGCTCGCGAGGCGCATCACTAGCCTCATGATCGAGGGACGCTCATACGACGTGAGCGCTTACGTGGCCGCACCGGAAAACACCCGGCGTGGCGTGATACACGGAGTGGACCCCGGAGCGACACCGGAGGAACTGAAAGCCGACTTGTGGACGCGCACACAGGGTGTCACCATCCACAGCGCCCGAAGACTAGACAAGACCAAGACGGCCGTCATCACCTTTGACGGACCCATCACACCGAAACACGTCATCTACTGCGGAGCCGAGTACAAGTGCTACCCGTACCGGCCCACAAGACAAATCTGCTACGTTTGCTGCCAACAAGGTCACCGCTGCGACGTGTGCCCCACACCGAACGCCAAGCCTTGCAAACAGTGCGGGATGCAGAACCCGCCAAAAGATCACCAGTGTACCCCGAGATACCTGATCTGCGGAGGCAACCACGCTACCGGATCGAGGGAGTGCCAAGACCGACTAAAGAAAACCAGGGACCTGCGAGGCAAGGCCAACGGCGGCGGACGCGAGAGCAGACGTCGCAGCCGGGACGACCGCGGCAAGAAGCCGAGTTGGTTCAGCTCGGAGGGGGAGACTTCACGGAGCCGTTCGAGATCGCGGGCGTCGCGGAGCAGTTCACGGAGCCGGTCACGGTCGTTCCCGCCCCTGGCGCCCCTGGCCATTAAGGGAGGGAGCCAGCTGTAGCAGCAGCAGGAGAAGAATACGAAGAAGGAGCCTACCCGAAAGAGCGGCGGCGTCAAGGTGAGCTGGGGAGCCGAAAAATTGCTCCGCACTCGGGTGGGGTAGCTAACAAAAAGAACAACACAAACAGCAACCGTGAACAGCCTAGACAGGAGGACGCGGAGAAAATAGCGCTGAGACGCGAATTAGAGCTATGACGCGCTAGGCAGAAAGAGCTAGAACACCAAATAGCAGAGCTAACGAAGGCAGTGCGAGACGTCGAACAGCCCCCCGCAGCCACAAACCGTACAAACCCAAGCCCCATGGCAAGCAGGCAACGAGGATTTCGCCACGTTTAAAGCAGAGATTCAGCAAATGATGCAGCAGATGATGCAGCAACAGCAGTAACAAATGCAGCAAGTGCAATTACAAGTCACAGAGCTCCGGAGCAGCATCCGCAAGCAGAAGTTTACCGAGGACATTAGAGAGAAGGCCTACCACCGCCCCGCGCTGGCATCCCTCGCCGACACGTCCGCAAACAGCACCGAGGCTTAAACATGGCCAGTACAACCTTAAGCAAGCAAGAAACCTTAGATATATGGCAATGGAACTGCAGAGGCTACCGTAAGAAGCAGGGCCTCCTCCAACAATACATTCACACACAACAAACACCGCCCGCTTCAAGAGACGGGCACGACACCAACACTCGCAGGATACACGTGTTACGAGACTCAAGAGAAAGGAAGAACGGCAACCCTAGTCAGCAAGGCATTCATCGCCATAAGCCACGACAGGATAGCCGACACCGACGTATAGCACGTGACTGTAGAAATTATACCAAAGAAGAAAAGAAAGAGGGGCAGTATATTTATTGTAAATGCATACAGCCCCCCGAAACAGAGGAAGGCAAAGTTCTACGAGCTTTTCCGTGGTGCACGCAAACTAGCGAAAGACAGCACGCTAATCATCCTCGGAGACTTTAACGCCATTGACAAAAGCTGGGGATACCAAACAGCAAACCCAAAAGGCAAAATGCTAGCGGAGGCAGCAGAGAACACCGGCTGCAACCTCCTCACAGACCCAGACACTCCAACCAGAATCGGAAACAGCGTGAGTACCGACACCTGCCCCGACCTCACGTTCATACGAGGAGCGGAACAAGCAATGTGGGAGAACCTGTTCGAGAACCTTGGTAGTGACCACTACATACTCAAGACGCAAGTAACTTCGGACAGGCTAAGGCGTCAGCTGGGATCGGCAAAAATTACGGACTGGAGCGCTTTTCGAGAGGCATGCGATAGGAATCTCGCCGAGAACGGGATCCAATCTATAGAAGAGGGGGGGGGGGGGGGAAATGCTCATTGAAAAACAGCGCAAGTACACCAAAGAAATAGCGCGAACGACGCAGACGCCCGAGGTATAGACGCCAGACTGCTCAAGCTGTGGGAAGCTAGACGCGGGCTCACCAAGAGGTGGAAGAAACAAAAATACAACAGGAAGCTAAAGATGAAGATCGCAGAAGTCACAGCAAAAGCAGAGGAGTACGCGGCGCAATTGGCAAGGCAAAATTGGCAGCAATTCAGCGACTCCCTCAACGGAACTTTAAAAACAGTGAGGACGTGGCATATCCTCAAGGCTCTCATAGATCCGACCAAGACCAAGGCAGAAAACAACAAAACCATCTACCGGTTCGTCCACCAGTTCGAGGGACCGGACTCGGAACTCCTGGAGAAAGTACGCGTTAAATGCTTCGGGGACACAAACCCAGCAGCTTACGCAGAGCGCTACCGAGGAAGAGAAAACGTTAGCCTGGACAGACCCATCACGCGAGAAGAGGTCTACGCAGCGATTCGAAACACAACCAGAAATACGGCCGCGGGTGCAGACAAGATCAATAACGCACTCATCCGCAACCACAGTGAAGAGTTAGTCGCAGAATTAACCCACTTTCTCAAAAAACACTGGGAAGCTGAGACCGTCCCCGAGAAGTGGAGGCATGCGGAGGTAGTGATGATTCCTAAACCGGGCAAGAAACTGCAAATAGAGAACCTCAGACCGATCTCGCTCACATCGTACCTGGGAAAACTGTACGAACGAGTGGTGACGCTGAGACTACAACAGTACATGGAGGACAACGAACTGTATCCCCACAACATGTTTGGCTTCAGAGCAAAATTATCGACCCAAGACGTACTGCTTCAAATCAAAGAAGAAGTACTCGGGAACGTCCCCAGGAGCGGGGAGAATATAATAATGGCATTGGATATCAAGGGGGCTTTTGACAATGTAAGCCACGAGGCTATCCTCACGGGCATGAACGACCTGAACTGCGGGAGGAGAGTCTACGGCTACGTCAAAGCCTTCCTTTCAAACAGAACGGCAACGATTGGCCTCGGAGAGCTCCGATCAGAGAAGTTCCTTACTCCAAACAAAGGGACGCCTCAAGGGTCGGTCATCTCCCCAACGCTTTTCAACATAGCCATGATTGGCTTGGCAAAACAGTTAAAAGAAATCGACGGCATACACTATGCCATGTATGCCGACGACATCACCATCACGCTCAGAGAGAAAGAAGAGAAGTTGCAAGAGGCAGCCACCTGCGTAGAGGACTACGTCAGAGCAAGAAGGCAACTGCTCCACTGAGAAGTCCGAGCTCCTGAGAGTTTGGAGAGGAAAGCAAAACCGCACAGTCCCCACCAGCGACGAGTTAAAGCTCAACGTCTACCTCGAGGGGAAGCCGATACCGGAAAAGACGCTCATCAGAATCCTGGGGATGTGGATACAGTCAAACCAACCCTGCGCGCACACCCTCGCCCTACTCAAGGCATCCACCCTACAAGTGGCCCGCATGATCACGCGCATCTCACACAGACGCCACGGCATGCGAGAGGAGGACACACTCAAGCTGGTCAGAAGCCTGGTCGTCAGCCGAGTGGCATACAGCCTCCCATACTACAATCCCATCAAGAGTGAGGTACAAGAGGCGGAGGCGATTCTACGCAAAGCCTACAAAATCGCACTCCACCTTCCCCGCAACGCCTTCGAGGAATTGAAAGAGGCGAAACTAGTCTCCCAACAGCGCAGACAACAGCAGACCCCATCTGGCAGGGAGCTCCTGAAGAAACTAGGCTGCGCCGATCAACTTCAAGAGATACAGAGGACCGAAACAATTCCGGACGAGTATCGCAAGACACTAAAAGTAGCACCCATACCCCGGAACATGGATCCCAACCTACACAAAGCACGCAGAGAAGCGAGGGCTGAATACCTACAAAAGACACTTGCACCCCAAGAAACGACGGTATATGTGGACGCAGCCACATACGCCAGAGCAGCGGGGCAGAGCAACAGCAACGCGGTAGCAACGGTGATTGATTCGAACCTACACGAGATCACCAGCGCATCACTACAAGGCTGTACAATAGTCGAGGCTGAAGAAGCGGCCGTTGCTCTAGCGGCAGCGGAGGGATATTGGTCTAAACTGTCTCTAACAATCCTTACAGACTCACAAACGGCGTGCCGCAACTACTTATGCTGCAGAATAGGGCACGGAGCGCTCCGCATACTCCGCTCCGGAGACCACATAACACAACGACAAACAAAAGAAGAACCAATTAGGCATACGATAGTATGGACGCCGGGACACACGGGAGTGGCAGGGAACCAAGAGGCGAACAGGATAGCTCGAGGGTACACTTATTACCGAGCATCCAACGTAGGCGACCTCGAGGGGACCGAACCTGTACCCCAAGACTATTCGGCGATACTAAATTACTACAAGGGCTGCAGAAAGCGATATCCACCACCGCACAACTCCCTTAGCAGAGAGGACTCTGTCCCGTGGAGGCAGCTACGAACGGGCTCGTACCCGAACCTAAACGTACTCAGAAAAATTTATCCCACAGAATACAATGACAAATGCCCCTGGTGCCACGAAACACCCACGCTGTATCACATAACGTGGGCATGCCAGAAGATAGACGTGGTACCCGTTATACCAAACCCGAGTGCGGAGCAATGGGAGGGAGCGCTCTCCAGCGATCGCCAGGTCGACCAAGAAGGCCTGATTCGGCGAGCACAACTGGCAGCAGCATCCAGCGGAGCCCTGGACTAAGGGCAACCGACCGTTGTGCTAGAAGGTGGACGAAGCCATCTGAAGACCGCAGAAGACCAGCGAATCTAGAGCTAATAAAGTTTTTCACTCACTCACCAAGTATCCCGATGTAAACAGTGATCCCAGCTAGCAGCTATTAAGTTTGTAATTGTGCGTAAACTATTTACAAGCATGAACTAAATGAAGAAAATGGTCTGTAGCTTCCTTCGCGCACCCTGTTTCTCTCTGTATTTATAAAATTGCGGTATCAATAAGTTTGCGGGCAGAAATGACAGAAATACTCCGTAAGAAGAGAACAAGCACTGACACCAAGAACAACATAGGGGAAATTACTCGTGCTTAGTAAATGAACTGAAGAAACGATAAATTAATGGAAATTAAAGTGGATGAAAATGCAACTTGCCGCAGGTGGGCACCGAACCCACAATCTTCGCATTTCGCATGCGATGCTCTACCAATTGAGCTACCGCGGCGCCGTTCTCCCATCCACTTTAATGGGTATTTATGTGTCCTAGTAGAACCCTGGGAGTGTAAGCCAGCGCCACCACTCACAGACCTTGGCGGTGGACGTTCCACGTGCAAAACCACGCCAAGGTGGATTAAAAAAGTGGATGGGCGAAATGCGAAGGTTGTAGGTTCTGTTCCCGCCTTCGGTAAGTTGTTTTTTCATCCACTTTAATTTCCATAAATTTATCGTTTCTTCATTTAATTTATTAAGCACAAGTAATTTCCCCTATGTTGTCCTTGGTGTCAGTGTTTGTTGGCTTCTTATGATATGACTAATAAAAATCGGGCCGCTCGGTTAACCCCCTTTCTTCTCGTTTAGAAATACTCCGTGTTATTTATCCCTGACCACCAGACTGAGGAACGCACCCTTTGATCTTGCAGCTGCGTAGTGTGGCCTATGAGTTAGCTGCGACCCACACTGAAGGAAAGCAAAGCGCCTATCAGACGGCACGCGAGCGCTTCGATGACATAATGCGCGCAGAGATAGGCTATACTCGTCACGCATGCACACAACCATGCTGCAATGCAGCCAGGCTGTGCTCGTAGTACTGAAAGCTACGCGCTCCCGTGTTCGAGCTCAAAAAAGATTGAGATAATACGCCTCGTTAGAAATGACGACACTGATACCTATACTGCTTCTCTCCAAAAGCATAGAGCCAAGCAGCGTCCCAGGGTGGCAACATTATCGCACAGACCCGAACGAGCGCCTTGTGTGATCGCTTGCACCCTTACAGGCTTTGGTACGTGTATATTGTCACCAAACAATTCTCGTCATCTCTCTTGCTTGCGTTTCGTTTCTTTTAAATTCTGCGCTCGCTACTTTCCTGTCAAGAATGCTATACCACGCTGATAACGCGCGTGCTGTTGTTGGTCTGATGGTACCGGGCGCGCAGCGGAAAGGCATGAAGGATAGATGACGATTATTGTTTAAGGATGAGGTATAAGTCCGCAAATAGCGCAAACTTTTCTTAAAATGTGAATATGCGGACCGTCGTGGCGTAAACAAAGTACCCAAAACGTGCTCCATTTTGTTCCTTTAGAATGAAATGTGCTGCTTCTTTACTGATGAACTGTGCCAGTTATAGACGAGCATGCGCTCTCAAAATCTTTGACGCCACGGAAAGCTGTTGCGGAAACTTCAAGGGGGCGCCGCCACGCGTCTTTCATTTTTGTGTGTTTTCTGGTTTACCAAGCACTTCTCTCGCGGTGTATATGCGTAGCTGCTTTGTTATCGCAAAAATGCATTTTACTAACATAGCTTAACTTATTATTCATATAGAGTGTGCCTTTAAATTAATATAATGTCAACAGCGTGGCCGACTGGTTTTTTTGCGAGCTGCTACGTAGGTGCTGTTATAGGCTACATGAATAGTTAAAAGTAGCGTAATTTTGAATGTACCCTGCGGAACGATACGTTCATACACGCAGCAACAACGTACCAGTAGTCTGACACACATGACCGAGCCCCTGGTTGGTGGCAGTTCGGTTGCAAAATATCCTCTCTCTCTTTCTGCCCTGCATGCCTAGACGATGAACAGCGTCCGGAACGAGGGGGAAGGTGACGCAGCGCCATCTATTGGCTTTGGTTACCTACTCCACATACACTCTCGTGTTTTGGTGTTCTCTGTCACGACATCTCTGTGGGGCTCATTTACACTCGCAGCTTATTGGCAGCTTGCGTGAGAAAAGCCTTTCGGTCAAATTCGGCACGTAGCTATGCATCGTGCGTTGCACCAGTTGACTATAATCTCCGCAGCCGAGGCGGTTCGAGCCGGATCGCGGCGGATCACGGCAACGACACTCGCAGCGTACCCGCCATGCAGTGGCAGCGTGTCGCGCTTACCGGACTTCGCCTCGCTAATACGATGCAGTGTCGCCAACCCGAGAGGCCGGCGCCACCTATTCGTCAGGCCGAAGCGTAGTGATGGTTTTGCATGGACGGCGCCTTGGCTATTGCATCCGCCAAGCTATGCGGTCTGCAGATATTTATGATAATTTCCGCGTGGACGGGCACGTGCGAATGGACGTACGTGGAAGAAGTGCCGCCTGCGTTGGTGCGCGCATCTGCAAAACTGTCAACTTCAATTTGTGACAACTGCGAACAAAGTTTCATTTTGTTCGCCAATCGAGGAGAAGTAGGTGGTGCCACCTAAAGGCGCCAACCTCTCGTTCAAAACGACATCAATTAAAAGAATAATCATGTCCTTCCTGATTTTAGAAGTCCTTATTTATGCGTGCGCGTCTGATCGTGCCTGCCATCCTCGTAGTTACCTTTAGCCAACTAGCCTGACGAGAAATACTTCAAGGATTCGTTCATCATGATGACGGACACATTTACGTCGAGTGCGAAACTGGGGTTTCCTGCTCTTAATCCCAGACGTTTAAGTTGATGAACATATTGTACTCGAGTGAAAAAGAGTCTGTCGGAGCCTCGAGAGTAAGCTCACTTCAGCAAAGTACACAAACAAGAAGTTTTTGGATCTAAGCGCTGGATGGACATAATTACGGACAACTCACTGCCCGGAACCTGTCCATACCCAGTTTGTGAACAGCAACCCTGCAAAGGCCGTAAGTTCAGAGACCGCCTCTCGTGTTTGAAGTTGAGAGGGTCCCTCTACCTCTCTGTGGGCCATCAACTGACGTGTGGTCTTACTTCTTCAACCAAGTTTTGCTTATATGATGTCTATACGTCACGTACAGGCTTAAGTGAAGAAACTATAGGAATTCAGAGTACACTTCAATATGTCTATGGATAGTTTATACATATAGCCTATATATGGCCTAAATCTATCGTTATATCGGATATATCGTTGTCTGCTTTGATGGGATCAGGTCCGGGCACCGGCCAATCATTGCTGGTTCTTAAAAGCGGGGACCCCCGCGAATTACGCGCCAATGATCATGTGACGCCTGCTCTATCATCCTTAGCACTGCACACTACTAGCGAAAAAGAGTTGCGAACGCTGTCGGCAGACGTGAAGCCGCGCGGTTACCTCTCCCCCGCTCCCTTCACTTTCTTTCTCTCAAGAGTGAGCGCGCGATGGAATGCGCGCCAGGAAGAGTCACGTGATCGGCCGCCCCCTGAGCGCGTGTATAAACAAGCCGAGGGGTCGTGTAGCCGGTGCATGCGAGGGCTCGAGTGCCCGGCGACGCGACGAGCCCCCCGTTGCGCCACTGCCACTCCCCCCCGATCGGCGCTGGTCAGCACGCGGTCACGCGGTGCTGCCGGCGGCGCCTGATACGCGACGCGACACCGCACCACTGCAGGCCCCCTCAACGCACACGGAACGGACGGCGCGCTGTTTTCAACCTTGCGGCGAAAGAGAGCCCCCGCAAAACGGAAGGACTCCTCGCTGGACAAGATCGTGGGGTCTGCTGCGCATTATTGTTGGCCGCAAAAAGATGCGCACGAAAGAGAGACACACGAAGCGCCAATGTATCTAATGATTCAAAGGGGAGAAGAACACTGGGAGATTTTCAGGCATGTGCCACACAATGCGCAGACATCGTAACTTCGACACCTGCTAAATCGGTGTTTAGGCATTTCTTATTGTTTATTCTTACCTTTTCATATGTTTCTATTCCTGCTCACGTGACTTGTTAAGCATGACATATGTGTTTGAATGAACGGCTGCGTTCATTACTGTCGAGCAATCAGTTATCAAGCTACTTAATCTACAGCTATTACCTCACCTTCCTCATCACAATTTCAGCAGTGTACTTTTGTGAGAAATACAGTCAAGAAAAGTAGTTGAGGCTGAAACGAATTTATTGTTACTGCCGTTTAGAAGTTACGATTCCGCGATTAAGTCCTGATGTGTCAGCGCCCTTCCACTTACATTTACGTTATCGCGTACAGTGTAATCCCTTTCACATGTAATACAATTGAAATACGTCCCACGCGGTTGTCGCCTTCTTGGCCTTCTCGTAGGTAATTTTTGGTCCTGCAGTATTCCACACGAACCACGAGCGGTGATGCCTGAACAATGCCTGCGCAGATTTCCGTGCGAAGCATTCTTCTCAAAGTCCGATCAGTAATTTCGGTCGGCTGAGCCCATACCTCAGTTTTCGTGAGCCGATCCCCGTGATTGATGTGCAGTCATGTGCCATATGTGCAAGTAGGTATGTGTCGTAGGGTATACGCGCCACTGGGTTTTACATTGCTTTCAGTACCTTGTCATTACAAACATCATCCTGACCTGCTTGTTATAAATATTAAGTAAGCGCTATAAACACTACAGCCTATAATCTCTACATAGCCGTTCCCTACACGGCAGTTACATTATTCGTACAACTCTTCTCTATAAATAATGAATGCTTCGCATAACGTAAACGTCAGCTACAGTGATGTCTGCCAATTTTTTTTATTATGCTTCATATTTGATATAAAACAGTGGTAATAAAAAAAGAAAAAGAGGAAATAAAAACCCGGACATACAGAAATGACGACGCACGCCACCAGCGCTCAACTAGCAACTGAAGGGTTTATTGACTCATGCACGCATGTATAAGTGAGAGCAAATATTGTACACGTGGCATGAGTTACCGCAGCCGTCTCATTTATTTAAAATTACGAGGACATCCGACAGAAACAACATTTACTTGTAGTGCAATCAAATTGAACTTCGGCTAACACAGTTTTCCTATTATTTGCAAATGCAATATATGCCTCGACCGTTTCTCGGGAAATGTAGTATTTATGTGTGGATACTATCTTCGTGTTTGTAGAGCTTTGCCGCGTTGTTGTGCTTCCAGGAAGTTGCGAGAAAAGTAAAGGAGAAATAATGGTGTTCAACTGATCTAGTTGGTTGCTAGTTTGAAGCGAGTTTCACAGGTGCACCGCTCACAGAGGTGGTTGTGATCGAGCGCTTACCCCGCGAAACCAGTTGCTCACGGGGAACGCTTCGGTGGTGAACGAGCCGACGACCTCGGCAGAGCCATCTACAACTGAGATGGTTAGTGACAGCCAAACAGTTGGACACCGCCGGGATGGGCTTGGGCAAATTGCAAGAGGACATTCCTTCACTTCACCTCAGCCCAAACTTGCACGCCCAAGTCGGAGACGAGGTCATTGTGCTTCCTTTTTTTTCCTGTTCGTGCACTGTGATGTGCGTGTGTTTTGGGCCAAGCTATCCTCGGAGGAAAAGGACTACCAAGCCCCGGATTGGTGGAGGATGATGTCATCCATCTCCTGGCACCGGATTGGCGGAAGGCGACGGGACCAGGATGGCAGGGGGGTTAAAAGAGGAGACGGACGCTTGGTGAAAAGGTGATCGACAGCTGGAACTTGAACGTGATCATCTTACCTTCAGCATTCATCATCACTATTGCAGAAAATGTAAATATAAACGTGTTTAAAACGTCCTGGATGTCAGGCCCAGCCCCACATTCCCTCGCCCCTCCACGGTGAGCGAACATCTTCGGACCCCCGTTGGCAACAGAGCGGACAAGAGCGGCGTCGTTGGGTTGTCTTCCTCCTACGCTTCGTTAGCAGTTCTACTGTTTCTACGCTCAGCGTCAAAGAAGAAATGTGCGCAAGGCCACCTCGCAAATGCCCGATGTTGGATTGTAGCCGTCTTGAACTTGCGGCTATTGATGCACGGGAAGAGAGAGAGAGACAGGGGGCTAAACGTAGAAGGATGTGCTTCGGTCCCTGGACACGTGTGCTTGTGATAGCAGCGCGGCATCACGACGAGGCATTGTTCCTCTTCTCGGGGTTCTCATCATCCGTCAGCTTTAAGAACTGCTGCGTAACAGAACCGTAGAGAGGAGGAAGGTTCCCTTGCCGAACGTGCGCAATCAGAACGTGTGACAATAAATGTCACACAGGACATGAAGTGAAGACCTTGCTAAATTCTTTAAATTTCTACCCGACTTAATTCTTTTTATGTATTAAAAATTTATGAATAGTGGTTCTTTTTAGACTCGACTAATCATTTCTTTTAACTCACCTGATTCTTGGCCAAGCACCGCAGTGGGCATGAGGCACTTTTGGAAACAAACAAACAAACAAACAAACAAACAAACAAACAAACAAACAAACAAACAAACAAACAAACAAACAAACAAACAAACAAACATACAAACAAACACACATACAAACAAACAAACAAACAAACACCTAAACAAACAAACAAACAAACAAGCAAACAAACAAACAAACACACAAACAAACAAACAAACACATAAATAAATAAATAAACAAACAAACATTTGAGAGAAAGACAAGCACGGCCCACGCACGTGCATGTCTGTCATGCCTGCGCAAAACATCTTTAAAAGCTGTGCGGTATTAAGATATATTCAATGTTATTTAGTAAGTCTCTTATTTTTCTAAAGGACAAAAAGTGACTAGGATGGGGAACGGTTTGGTCTGATATTACGTGCAACACTTTGAATCCCTAACGTTTTGACGTCCATTATTTATATTTTCTCTTATATCTATTTATTTCCTCATTTCCTTCTGTTGTTGTCGACGACGACGCCGATTCTTAAAGATCATTGCAATGATGGATCTACATGTTCAATGATGGTGCCGAATTCACAGCAGAAGGAAAAAGAACGCGTCTCACGAGACCAGTACCTTGCCGCTGCCGGCAGCAATGGGTCGATCAGCGCGCACTCCTACGCGCTGCTCCGCGTGCTCTCTGCTCGGGCGGAGATGAAGCCCAATTCGTTTCGCGCTGCTTTCGTCATCAACGACGACAATTAAAATTGCCCCGTTAGAAAAATTAAAGTAACGATTACGAGACTACGGTGCCGAGTCCCGCCATTGAACGTTTACCTCCACAGGTCTCGTCTGGCTATATCAACTCTGTGTTCTTTATGCGATGAGAGAGAATCTTTCCAACACTTCTTTTTAATATATCGCCGGCTCATTATTCAGAGAGAGGGAAAGAGAAAGGAATGTTTATTGATCGAAACACTGTTCCGAGCGAGGCCCGGCATCGCCCTGAGGTGGGAAGGCTCCTTAGTCCAGGAACCCTCTGGCTTTGACTGCCCTCTTGGCCCTGGCGACGAGTTGTCGTTAGTCTTCCAGGTCCCCAAGGGCGAGCTTGGCCTACTGCGTTTCGACTATATATAGATGGTCTTCGTTTGCTTGTGGTGCTCGGTTCGCGCCCGTTTCCAGTTACGTTTCGCTGCCTTCATGCCACGAGCATTCCATGAGCCAGTGTGCCAGGGTGTCGGGTAGGTTGCAGAGTGGGCAGAGGCAGCCGTCGGGAAGAGACGGTGTGTTATCGCTACCTGAGTGTACGCGTTACCTTGTAGGCGTCCGAGGATCACACTTTCTTCTTTGCCTTGTTTTGGGTGCGGTGGAGGGTACACACCCGGCGATCGAGCCTGTAGTGTTATTCATTAATCGAAGGAAACGATTTTTGGAAGAACCCAGAACCTTGGCTTGAATTTGACTCTTCCGGTAATTATTTCCTTTGGGGCTATCGCACTGGGTTATAGACACAGGAACGTTTGTGAAGCCTCCTGCAACTTTCTGCGCGATACAAAAATAACTGCGAGCTAAAATTGTTCTTTTTACTTCTTAAGCTCGCGTAATTTTTACGGTAATATTTAGATATTGGATCGTTCATATCTGTAAAAGCGGATATGTTAATTCACATTTACAAGATACTTATTTCATTTCCCCTTAACTTCCTAAAAAAATTGGTAATAACAGTCTGTAAAACCGCCAGATTCATGGCCGATCCCCCAGAGTGGGTAGCGCCAGTTCACTAAGGAACAAGTACAAGAACAAGACATACGTTGTGCGAGCGTCCTCTGCTATGTGGAAGGCAACACTTCTTTCGAGTGAGTTTTTTTCTTCTGACCGCCTTAAGAATCTTAGAAGACATCAAAATGGTGCACATCAGCCGGCTGTTGTACTGTTGTGCTGTGAAGTGACAGACTGTCTAAGATGTGATTTATGGATTTTATAGCGCTGACTATGTCTGCACTGCCGCAATTGTGGTTGCAGGGAGGGACGGTTGCATTCCAACTGTGGACGGTTGCATTCCAACCGTCCACAGTTATCGCTAGGGCGGCATGTCGCGTATGGCTGTACTCGGTACTCACGGTAATCTACTGAACATTACCTTGTGTCTGGAACACTCGGCTGGAATGGCTCAGGGATGTAACGGGCGTCAGCCTGCTGCCGGTAGGCGACCCATGTTGTCCGCTAGCTCGTGCCGCTAGCTATTGATTGATTGATTGAAAACTTTAATATTCCACCGAGCTGTAGTGCCCGCCTCTTAACCTACACGTAGCTAGGGGGGTGGGGATGAAGCAGTCCCCATGCGTTGAGAATGGTGAGTCTTCACGGCCTCAAAGGCCAGGCGGATTGCTCGACGCTGGTCGTCTTCAGCCTTGCTCTGGAGCAAGGCCTCCCAGGCTTCCCTACTACCAATGTTTTCCTTGGCCCCCGGGGAGCCAGCACACTCCCTTATTATATGGTCTCCGCTAGCTATGTGCTGGCTGCTACGTTGCTGAGCAGACAACATGGCCCACTGGGTATGTGCCCCCTCCACATAAATTTGGCACCTTTTCAAATAACTGTATAGACCCATAATAAACGTACATAGCCCGTGAAATGATGGCGTGTATTGCCGACGTCTATATGCGGACTCCGATAGTACCGGTGCTTACTAGCGTTGAAGACAAATATGCACTTGGGCGCGGGCGCTCAGACTGCGGGCGCGAGAAGAGGACAAGGCAGAGTAAAGCAGGATTCTCTTAGTGATATCTGTGTATGCAATCGTAGCATTATTTTTATAAATTATACCGTTTAGAAAAATGTACTAATCTGTATGTTACGATTGCTAGATTGCACATTACTTGTAGTCTCTTGCAATCTTTTGTAAATGCTCAGTTGCCCAATTCTTGGCCAATCGAGCCATATTTTGGGGTCGTCATCGTCACCACCAATCGCCATCAGGCGATCGCAGGGACGGCCTTTTGTGTGCTTATCTCCTTTAGAATGGTGCAGTATAAAACTAAACTGCCTTACGGCGTTCTAGCCTTATCTGCGTGCTCGTGGAGCTCGTGGAATGCCGTATACGCTACGAGCCCGCTCCTCTGGCACCATCACAAGTGGCCACCACACCGTCCGGGGACGGCGTCCAAGGCTCCTCGGCGGCTCTAGGACAGGACTCTACCGGTGATCCCTGCCAAGCCATCACCGTGATGACACAACAGCTCTAGGTTATGGCGAGCGCCTTCGCATCCGTCAGCGGTTGCGCCGTACTTCGACCTCGCACTGAGACAGCTATTCGGCCCCTCTGTCTTGGAACCGTCTTGCCTGGGAGCGCCGTCTACACTTCCCTTGACGAGGATATCCTCCCAGGCCTTTTCGACCTCCAAGCCACCGAGGTATGCCGTCTATGCTTCCCGAGCCGTACAACGAGCTGTCGTGACTTCCACGACTACCGCACAGTCCGTGGACACTGCCCCTGCTTCCTCGGCCAGCTGGACAGGAAGCCAGGCGGAGATGAGGCGCCGCGACTTCCAGCAGCCGGCTTTCGTGGAAGTACCGGCGTTTCGCGGCTTTCAAGACGACGCCATCCTTTGGGTTCATGCTATCAGTGCCTTGGGTAATCGTCATGCTTGGCCAGACCGATGAAGATGACTGGCTGCAGCAAAACGACTTTGCGGTGTCGCCAAGGCATGGGACAACTACAAAGACATCAAGCAGCTCCTGAGAGTTACCGCTTCGATGCTGCGGCAGGTGTGCCCTGCAGCCCTCCGATAGAGAGTTCTGCCGCAGACCCCCTGCCAAGCCTGCTTTTGCCGCCGCGGGTCTCTAACTCTGCGTTGGTGACTGACATCACACATTCGTTACCAGAGGTTGAGTCCACTTCCAATAGGCAGTAGTCGTCGACGTGGCCTCCGCGCTCACCATCGTTTGGGCACGTGAAGGCGCCGGCTCACCGGGTAACGGCGCCGGCTGCACCCGACCATGTCGAAAACGCCCGACGAACCACCGCTCCTACCGCCAGGTGGCCTCCGGGCTAAGGATTTTGGAAAGCTTGTTCAGTTCGAGGTATTTTCTGCGCATGAGTTTTTTTCTCATGCGGAGAAAAGAGAAAAAAAGGAAGCTCGTGCGCATTCCCCTCCCCCCCCCCCCTCCCCAAGACACTTATATAAACCCCGTACTTCTAGCGCTTGCACATTTTTCTTTTGTCTCTTTTGGTTTGAAAATATTTTTTTTTTCGTTTTTATTTAAACAGGCGTCTCATCGCTGAGTGTACAGGCGCGACACTATAGTTCAAGGATCGACTGATGATCCAGTTGGTTCGTGACGAAAAAGCCGGTGCAATATGAAGCGTAAAAGATCGCCCGGAGAGTTAAACGTATCCTCTCTCGTAGCACCGCTTTCTTGCCACTTTAGAGCTCCATTACCAATCTCCTTTTGTCCAGCGAACCGCCCCCTCCCCTTCCACCCTTTTTTCGCCCTTGCAAATTGTTGACGAAACCTTGAAGAGCTGCTTGTTGGCCAATTAAATCCTGAACAGGGCAATGCGTCAGGATGCAGAGAGGGGCGATTTTATCTGCCAATGTACGGTGGTCTTTCCGTCAGGCATGACAGACGCAACAGCCACTCTGTGGCTGCAACATGACCAAACCTTTGACCAAAATTTAGAACAACGGGGAGTCCCGCCCCTCTTCAGGGACTATTCTTGGACCGCGTCTTTCTTCAAGCATTCCAAAGAGGGCATTTTGGGCTGCGCGAATCTTTTTGTGTTTCTTTGTTTGTAGCGCGATACCTAGCCTAAAAGAACCGACAGGTTGCGTGCGTTCGAACTTTGTTTCATTTTATTTTATTTCAGCCTCGAGCTTAACTAAGCGTAACATTAGGTCATCCACCATTTAATTATTATTTTTGGTTTTTTTCTGTTATTCACCAGTTTCTTTTCTTTCTTTTCCTTTTTAGTAATTCTCTAACTATAACGATTTCGCTCATGACCCGCCGTGGTTGCTTAGTAGCTATCGTGTTGGGCTGCTGAACACGAGGTCGCGGGATCGAATTCCGGCCACAGCGGCCGCATTTCGGCCGGGGCGAAATGCGAGAGCACCCGTGTACTTAGATTTAGGTGCACGTTAAAGAACCCCGGGTGGTCCAAATTTCTGGACTCCTCCGCTACGGCGTGTCTGATAATCAGAAAGTGGTTTTAGCACGTAAAACCCCATACATTTTTTTTTATTTCGCTCATGTGGAAGTGAAATGTAGTAACAGAAAGTACATGCTTATAAGCTCTCCACCTGGTCCTTCTACTAAATCTAAATCTAACTTATAGAAATGACGGTACGAAAGCGCTTCTTGAGCATCTCGGCCTCGGAACAAACATCGCCTTTAAGGGCATTTAAACTAGACATTTCCTTTTATTTTATAGATTTTATATAGTACTACTGGTAGAACAAAAAGTATGCTGTCAAGAAAGTGGGGACAGGTTGGCATGTCATTTAGTGATCCACACAATTAAAAAGAATAACTGACTACACTTCTTTTGGCACGTAATATAATAGAATCAGAAGAGGCAAAATTAAATATTTGCACAAGAACATGTACGCAAACACTACAAAGCGTGATGTAGCAATCGTCTTGGAATTAGAGCCAGAATTCACAAGACTGTGAGTTCATAAGTACTACTTATCGGCTGCCCGCCTTTACTGGTACGATAAGGCGGCACCTAATCACGATCGGGCAGCACCTGTTATAGCGAACTGTTCTGGCTTACAAAGGTTATTTGGAAATACTAGCCACGGACGTAAAACAGACAGACATACTGACAAAGAACTTTAATGAGGTCGTGAGGAGCGCCGCACTTGGAGCAAAATTCGCAAAAAAATAAATACCCTTCAGCTCATAACAACTTTTATGATTAGGTAGTCGCTATCGCTATCCGCCGGCAGATGTTTTTACGAGCTACTGTAGCTTATGCAAACCGCTATCCTCCGAACACTGGTGCAGACAACCATGATATCGCGGGAGGCAAGTTGCGCTGCTTACTTTCAACTAGACAAAGAGCTATGAAAGACGATCATGCACAAGCCGGATGATACGCAATATTGCCTTATTCAGCGGAACACCGAACGCGTACACATAAGGCAGCGGCATGGCTGACTTCAGGTTGGGGGAATGTAAATAAATAAATAAATAAATAAATAAATAAATAAATAAATAAACGTAGAGTATACGTTAATGCCTCGTGCACATGTCAGAGCTAGCCAAAAGGATTCCTTTACTACAAAATTACAAAATTAAACAACCCTCTTTTCAGGAGATGAAATAGGCCACGGTCCAAGCGTACAGTGCGAAGGGACACGCCGCGATTGTCCATTGCTCTCGATAAGTCGCGCAGCTTCTCTCCTTGCTGAGCTTAAGGTGAAGCCGTAGCAGTCAAGTCCGGGCTCTTGTGTTGCACGGTCTCGAACCCTGGGCCAGCAGAAGCGGTGCGTAATAATCCGGTGCAGTCTACGCACAAGTCGGCGACGCGGTGGCCTCGGATGTGCGCATGGCACGATATCCGCTCCCTTTGGTGTAGGCGCTCCCGGTCTGGCGGCACGGGTATTTATGGGGGCTTCCGCCGGTACCGGACCGGCATTGTCGTCGTGCAGCGGCCAGGAGCGAGACGCGACCGACCAGGGAGGAGAAGCACGGCGCGCACCGACGATGGCCGCTGGCTACTGCGCCCGGCAGAGGCCGCTGGCCGCCGCCAGCAGCGGCGCGACGCGGTGCACCGCCGACGCTTGCGGCGAGGCCTTCGCGACGCTGCAGCACAGCGGCCAGCACAGGTGCGTATGCCAGGAGGGTGGACGCGCCACCCCGAGTGCTTGTCGAAACGCTAGACATTTCGTGGGCTATAGGAATGCGAAACTCGAGAGGCGCCTCATTCGAGCCTGCACCAAGAACATGTCATCTTTTGCGAACTCCCGGAAACATTTGTTTTATTTGTGAACCTTAGAAATGATATCGCTGTACTTTTCTTTATCATTGTTTCTTTTACGATCGTCGTTTCGAGCACGAATGCCGTGTCAACGCTTCAATCAGCCAAGCTAACTGGCCGACTTCAGAAAGGGACATCCTACAATGAATCACGCCCATTCATCAAACAGGTAATTGATGATGAATGAACAGCCAACCTCTCAACATGGCATTCATATATTAAGAAATAGCATTTGATTCAGTAGATATACAAGCGGTCATGGAGCCACCACGTAATGAAGAAGTACAGGAACCTTACGTGAATATCTTAGCAAATATCTATAGACGGCACAGATGCCTTAATTCTACGCAAGGAAAAAGAAAAGCGGGAAGATACCGATTAAAAAGCGGTTGGGCAACAAAGCAAACTCTCTCCAATGCTATTCACTGCATGCTCAAAATGAGTATTCAAGCTATTAAACTGGGAAGGGTTAGGAGTGAGGATCAACGGCGACTATCTCGGCAACCATCGGTTAGCAGATAACATTGTCATCTGCAAACACTGGGGACGATTTACAACAAATGATTGATGACCTTAACAAAGAAAAAGTAAGAGTAGGACTGAGGATTAATATGCAGAAGACAAAGGTAACGTTCAACTGCCCGGTAAGGGAACAAAAACTTATGATTGGCAATCAGCTTGTAGAATCTGTGAAAGAGTGCGTTTATCTAGGTCAATTACTCACAGCAGACCCTGGTCACGAGAATAAACGCGCGGTGGGAGTACAGACCTGCTCATCTGAATTCGAGGAATATAGATATATATATATATATATATATATATATATATATATATATATATATATATATATATATATATATATATATATATCTGTGTGTGTGTGTGTGTGTGTATGCGCCGATATATAATGTAACGACCATTTTTGTTCGATTCTATTCCTCTCTTATCGTTCACCGGCATACTCTGGTGATAGCGTAGCAGGAAAACCGCTCGGATTGTTTGATGTGCTGGATTCAAGCTCACAAAATAGCGCTGGGCTCTGCTGTGGCATAACGTGCAACTACGTCTAGGTATACAGTAGCGCGTGTGTATTTGGTCGCCATCGAAGTGACTGGCCATTGCGATGTGACGATCGAACCGGCGACCTCGTGCGCAACAGTAAACTGTCATAGCCACTGAGACCCCACATAGGCGATTGTGCCGCTTGGATCACTGGCAAAGCAATGAAAATTAAATAGTAATAATAATATTTGACTCGTTAAAGTATTCCGCTCCTTCTTCCCGAGCCTCTTTGCTTATTGCAACGATCAAGAACCTTCGGGCGGCGACGCCGAGCAACTCAAGCCCCGAGGGCACGCCACGCAGGTCGCGCGCATTCTCCGCGTGTGCTCTCTTGTCCACGTGCGAGTCGGGTCCAGCCGCTTTATAGACCCTTTCCTTGCTTACAAACATAGGCTCTGAATGGCTTCCACGGTTTCGCTCACTAACGTTACCTGCTAAACTTAGCGGGCAAGAAAGACGAGCGCGAGGAGCTGGAGTGCGTTAAAGCAGAAGCCTGCAGATTTTTTGCACTTTTCTCCTGTACATAACCACAATTTTGTAAGTATAGTTGGCCGTAAGTTATACGAAAAAAATTGTAAGTATAAATGTTCAGGCACTATGCGCCTTTCTTTTAACTGAAAACGTAAAATGAGACTTTCATTATATAGAAAATCTTCTATGCGCCGTTTTGTTCCGGAGTAGTAAAGGGATAAGGCACGTGACCGGAAGTTGCTTGTGGCCGAGCGCTCGCCGCTGGTGCCGGCATGGAGGAAGGAGATAAACTAAGAGGGAGCATGACGTGACGCAACCAGCCTTCGCTACCCTTGAAGTGATTGATTCCCTTCGCGTTAATTCCCTCGTGGTATCTTCCCGACACGTGACCTCGGAGACCCGGCGTATTGGCCGGGAATGTTTGGTTGCCGGTAGTTTTTAATCGATGCGCACTTGTTCGGGCGGCCCTGCCGTAGCGTCTTGCTCCTCATTTGCCCGGCAGGCACGTAATCGCTACGCCGCAAAACGTGGCTCAATCTGCATACTTTTTTGCCGTGCAATGTACTACATACTCCTCCAATTTTCCTGCCAAAATTATATTGACATATCGCATCCGGATTTTTCGCTGGATTGGGCACTCCGTGACACACCACTCCAGCAGTTATCGCTCCATCTTTCGCCTTTCCTTCAACTCTAGTGAAACGCTACGAAGTGGACGCTCGAGCCCTGCATGACAAACCGGGTCGTCCCAACCGAGGGGACCATCATAGAACAAGTGACCTCTGACTACTCTTTCTATGTGAAGGACCTTCATCTTTTTGTGGAAGACTTCCACATTTGGATCGCTATAAATTATTTTGTTTCATTAAGCCCACACAGCGCAAGCACCAAAAAGCTTGAGTAAAAAGATAAGTGTTGTAGTAACCAATTATTTAGTAATTGGTTTGCTGAGCTCTCCACAACTGAGAGAGTTCGCTCCAGCGTATCAAGAACGCTATTATGGGTTTTGCGTTAGGTTTCCCTCGTTTAAATCAGCATTCTGGGGCGTCAAAGTCGGCGTAACAAAAATGATACTTGGGGCTTTGTTTGATTAAGCAATTCAATAATTCATACAGATCTACCGCAGTTTTTTTTAGAGTTATAATTTTAGCCAAGAGAAAGAAAGGTAGCCGTCGCTAACATACGGCGTCAAGGATTCCTATATTTCTTTTCATGCTAACGAAACGTAAAGCGACAAACCAACGGCTTCGTAACGTGTGCTTTCGCACAGGCCTCTAATGTCTGAGCCACTTGAGGTAAGTACGCCATATAAGGACGCTGTAACATAAAGATGCTGTAAAGCTAATGCAAATCAAGGCCTGCACGCGAAGCTTTATCGCGGCGGTTGTTTCGTGTCGCCCCGCAGGCGCCCTGCAGCACATTTCTCATCCTTTGCCCACTCGCTGCTCGTGGCCGGGTTTTCCCCGAACCCAAGTCTGAATCGCCATCCTCTCCAACATCCGCTTTTATTTCTCATTTTCGTAAAATTTTAACCCTTTCTTTATTTCTTTTCTTTTGTTCCTCCATGACGTATGCCCGTTGTTAACGACCGCCTTCGTATCCCTCCTTTCTTTTTTTCTTTTCTGTAGTAGGTCATGAATTTGCCCTTTTGTCCTCTTCCATTCTCGACACCCTTTCCTTCCGGCATAATTTATCACTTTCATCGTTTCTTTTTCTCTAATTTCTTTCTCTCGCGCTTTTATTATACATATTGACAGAACAATAATTTCTGCTTTCCATTTAAAGTGGCTTTGTTACATGGCAGCTGTATGCTGCGGAGAACGCGTGACAATTATTGCACACAGGCACATACATTCATGTCAGGCTAATTTCACGCACCTAATACGTACCAGGAGCCCTATAACGTAAAACTATTCCAATATGTTTCTATTCCAATCTCCTGACGTCAAATTTGCGTAACCACCAACGCAAGCACCGGGCGGTCACCCGCAGGGTTGTTTGAACAGACCAATCAAACGCTCTCCTCGTTCATAGGAGGTCACTTTTGATTGCTTGAAAAACGAATAACATTGCCTACACTGAGCGGCTTGTCGTATCTAATTGGCTGACAAGAAGCGAGGAGAACGCTCAAGTGGAGAGGGATTCGATGGGGCCGAGCCACTGCACTGAAAGTCGATAACCGGATGAAGAGGGTGGTGCCGGCGTCTACGATTGGTCGGCTTTCCCTTACTTAGCTTGCGGTGGCTGGTCGCAAATCGCGGCGGCATGCAACGGAAGCTCAAGAATGACGCTAAAACGGACCCTCAGCAAAGAAGAGTTGGCAGAATGAGGGGGTAAACGTACCGAAAGTGCTCGAAAACGTTACACGGCCACGCAAGAAGTTTTATTATACGCAAATACACCCATGCTCTCCGGCAGGTGCGAGTAGCCAGCGTCTGAGCGATCAGCGGCAGCCATCTTTTGTTCCTTTCGGAACGGGGCAGCCTGCGGGTATTCCGAAGAAAATTCAGTTTTGTTCGGCATATTAATGCATCTTTATCGCGTACACGTCACTTTGACGCGGTGAGTTCTTGCGGTTTTGTGACGTCGCGTGACAGGCAGGTGAAGTGGGTGCAGCCCAAAAACCTTTACCAATAGCCGAGGGCTAATGGCGAAAAGGGGTCGAATCAGAAATAACTGTTTTTCTTTTTTCTGTCAAATCATGCATAATCAGTGTGTACACATCATATCAGATGGGGAGGCATCGCGGTTTTCGTGACGTCGCGTGACAGACAGGTGAAGTGGAGGTGGTCGAAAAAAGTTTTTGACCAATCGTGGAGGGCTGATAGCAGAATTGGAACAGAAAAGTTTGGAATAGTTTTACGTTATAGCGCCCCAGCTCTACTTAAAGATTTAGCAAAAGCGTCAGAGTCTAGCGAAATGAAGCAAAGGCGGGAGGTAAGTTGCTTCTGTCATTAGACGTTAGACGTTAGGCGTTAGACAATTAGACGTTTATTTCAAACCTATTCTTTGGCTTCGCAAATGAGATGTAGCAGAACATCAGCGAATCAAGTACAAAAAAAAAACATCCAAGGTATTTTTTTCTCTTTCTCTTTTTTGGAAGTCTTTGTCCATTTGAATATTGTTGTTTGGTAAACAAGAGATGAAAATCCATATTTTCCGCAAAACGTCACTCTGGCTTCCGATCACATCGATAAAAAATCGATCACAGACGCACAAACCAGAAAACAAAATAAGTACGCGATTTATAGACAGAAAGTTTATTTCAAACATCTTAAGCCCTTATATTGTATAATATAGAGCAACGACTTTGCGCAGAGCCAATGCGTCTGACTTGTTCCGAGTCAAACTTCTTTCTCCGTTACTGCATACGGAAAGCGATTGTCTGAGACGTTATTGCGTTTCACGAGCGTCGAATGCACAATGGACGTCTTGGAACGCGGTGCCCAAGAACGAAGGCAGCACAGCTACAACGCACTGGCCAATTTGGCACTAACAAGAGAAGCATTTGCCCGAAGTAAATAAATACCGCGTGCGACAAGTGCGGCTCCTCAGTGGCGTACGCATAAATCTTTCGACCCCCTTGGAGCGCATGAGCTAAGAAAAGGCCGTTTTGATGGCGCGGGGTCCTCATAGGCATCCGCCTGCCATTTCTGTTTCCTTCATGCACGAGTGAATCTCTTGTTACCGCCGAAGTACGCAGTCGTGCCCCTCCTGACTTCTGCTCGAGTGCCCGTCGAGCTGACGACAGTGCGCACGCTCGCTTTATACTGTATATATCGCTGCACGCACGCACAACTCAACGTAAGAGAATGCCGTCGCGTTCTCGACGTCGACGGCCTGAGGACGAACGCCGGGGGTCGTCCTTGTTGATGCTTTCTTTTTCTTTCTTATACACAGCGTCTTGTCCATCTTTCGACGACAATGCGCACAGCGTGCGGCTCAGTGCCGGCAGCTAGCGTATAAAGATGCCCTCCGCCGGAGCAGTGCAGTGCAGAGGCACACGGACCGCACCCACTAGTGTAGACGTGGCAAAAACGTCCGTCTGTCGTCTGCTTGTAAATCGATCGCCGCCGCCGGGCAATCTCGTTCACAGGACGCCAACTTTCTTCCCGCACGTGTGCGGTTGTTCGCTTCCGATATTTTTCGTTGTTTTCCCTCTCCACTTTCCCTACCTATCCGTGCATACCTCCTTGCTTGTTTCGACGTCTGCCTCGCCTACGTGACGTCTCCTCCTCATTGCTTCTTTTTTCTAAGTTCCTTTCCCCTTCTGTCCCCAAAGCACTGGCTCGCCGGTCTCGTAACCTTGGATCTGCGTATGCTTCCGGGCGTGTTTGTGATGTTTCGCTTTCCGACGAGCATTCGACTGTGTCGTCGAACCTTGGTGAAACTGAAACGTAGCACAACTGTAGCGCAGTTGAAAGCTGAAACTGAAGAAGAGAGCACTGCAAGAAAATATAAGATTACTCGGTCGACTTGGTTGCGTTCCCAAATAGCCAACTACTGGCAGCCTTGAGACCATTTCAACCACGGGCACCGGGTTGCCGCTCATAATGAATGCGACTGCGTACATGTTTATTATACTACAGCAGATATTGTGCACGCGCGCACGCGCACAACCAAAGTCGAAGCCTTCGGCGCTATGAGACGGTCGATCAATGTGTAGCACTATCCGACTGAAGACTCAGTTCGGTAACCGCGCACTTGGATAGGAAGGCTCGGTCTGATCAACAGCGGCCGCGAATACCACCGTGTAGCGTAAATACGCGACGCGAAGTAACTCACACACACGCGTACACTCACACCAAGCAGATACCACGCAAAGGACGCCTCGCGAAGTCGAGGAAGCAAGCAGAGGGATAACAGTATTTATCGAAACCCAGTTTTACTCTGCCTGAAAACAGTAGACAAGGTCGCAAAACGCAGCGTTCGAGACGGGGAAACGACGTCTGCGGCGAGCGAACGGGCTCGACCGGGGAGAAAGAGGCATGCGAACCATCAATGCGGGAACGTCTCCGGAATGCCTCTAGGTTGCCTTGTTTCATAGAAAAACGCGGTCTGTGGTGGTGACGGCATTCATTGCTTACAAATGCTACTAGCAATCTAAATTACACATCTGCAAGAAATGCGTGCCGCTAAAATGTTTGCTGCGAGTAAAGTTTGATGACATAACCAGCGTTCCGCGATGTGCGACCAGGTGATGATGCGATAAGCCGCGTAGGCCTCTCGGCGGCGCTGACAGTGCAGCGTTGTGTTGCTAGCTGACAAGCAAAGTGGTTGGCAATGTCTGGCTAATATCTGTGGACAGGAAGGCGAGAATTCAGGTTTGAAATTTAGTGTTAGAAAATCGGGTGTTATGGTATTCAATGAAAACAGTGAACAGACAGTGACAATACAGGGTCAGGAAATACTTCGGGTAAAAGAATATAAATACTTTGGTATATGGATAAACGAAGGCAATAGATATATGGAAACACAGGAAAAAATAATAACAGCAAAGGAGAAGACAAATGTGGCCA